>NW_003200381.1:0-7734 GCF_000006405.1 Perkinsus marinus ATCC 50983
CTGATCACCATCAGACTAGACTAATTCCATCAACGACAGCAATGTGTCGTTCAGGAGTCTTTCCTTATCATCCTAAGTACACAATAACAACCCTCCTGAACTACATGCATAATTTCGACGCCCAATAACTACGATCGTGATTGGTGTTTCAAGAGCTCATAGGAAGTGTATGCTCTGATTTCTCTCGTAAACCATGGCCCGTGTTTCGCGAACGCAACAGTGAAGGAACTACATAGAACTGCAAATAATGGTGGTGGCGAAAGTATAGAGTGATGGTACTATTGTCGCTCTAAAGGCGGCATCGCGAGGACAGTAATGAAACGAATGCCTTCTTTACGTCATGAACTGAGGAACACAGAAATCTGAAACCTGGTCTTCACAGTCACCACCGTAACGGGCCTCGAGGACATCCGAACTGATAGTCTCCAAAAGGGCTTCTTCGAAACCACCATGAAAGATATCTATTTTCTTAGTGGTGCTAGGGTCCAAGAGGCGCATAACCAGCTTAGCGAAAGCGTACATCATTCGTGGCATGTTGACAACGTACATATGGCCGAGCCGTGCACAGTACATGGTCTGCATTATACTCATAACAGGGCTCATCATGCTGATGGGGAACGCCCAGGCTGAACACCCTTCAAGGTCCACCAAACACGTTTGATGCTCTACGTGCAATGGTGATGTCAACTGTCGCTCTAACACCTCCATTTGGTAGATTGATGCTTTAGCACAGTCGTCAGAGGATAGATTCTCACTGATGTATATACCCGGCCTCACTACCAGAATGGGTCGTAGGTACTTATCGCGGCCATGCCAATATATAACTCCGGTCTCTATAGTGGCTCTCACCTCGGAAAGCGATGGCAGTCTCGTTTCCTTGCACTCGCGCAGTCTGTACAGATCAGCAGTGGTTTTGGGCAGGTCCCAATGATTCCCCTGTAGTAGCCTCAAAATGTGAGAGCGTTCGAGTCCAGAGCCCTCCAAGGGATCAGTAATGGAGTTATCAGCCCAATAGGCCTGGAGTGCAGCCAACTGTTCTTTCTCGAATTCAGTGAGGCACAAGCCATCCTCCATCAACGTCGAGCCGAAGAAATGTCGCTGCTCGGTGGGCCCTGAACCTTCGACCAGCGTCGGTGGTATCTAAGGTTAAACATGAGTCGATAATGGTCTATACGATGGTCGCACAGTAGAGCACTACAGTGATATTACATAGTTCTCTATTCCCTTGGGAAGAAGCTTGTCCCCCTCAGGCTCCTGGGTATGCTCCTGGGCCTCAGGGAACGAATCAAGCTCAGCAAGATCAGGAATATCCGATGTCAAACACGTGTAGAAGTCACAGGTGTCTAAGGACGACTCTGCTGAATCGAAGTCGTCTTCCTCTTCCTCATCCTCATCAGTTGTTGAGAGCTGACTGGTAGGCTCATGTGGCCTCCAGAACCAGGACTTAGCATGTCGCAGCCGTCGTCGTGGGCCTTCTCGAGTAGAGTGCTCATTGCGGATTCGTAGACGGAACACTGCAGGGACGACTCGAACTATGTCGTGGAGGACTGTAGTGACGTTCTCGACAGCTGCCTGTCTTCGCCCTTTCATAGTAGATAACATTACAAAACGCCTAAGGTAGACTGCATCACGACAATAGAGGTTGTCATGGTAGTGGCGAGCTGAGGTAAATACAAGGGGAAAGGTTGAAGTAGATCCACGTAATTTCAGAGAGGTCAAGGGAGATCCTCGATACGAGGCCACAGCGATTTAAAAAGACAGACCAGGAGGACTACGTGCCCTACTCTCCAGCGGTCATTCATCGTTTGTGAGACTGCAAGAGTGTATTGTGTCGGTGTAAGCAACCATTGAGCCAATAGGAATGGAAATCGAAATAACATAAATTTTCGGTATTGGAGTGTACTTGAAACGATCTGGTAAGGTCGTGGATATTGAGAGATACTCCTAGTTGTTATTTTGGAGGACTCTGAGGCACTCAGAATTAGCTGATGGACTTATACACTATAGAACTCCCCTCAGTTGAATGTTCCTCTCCCAGAAGGATCAGAGCCAAAACTATTCCAATATACGCCAGAGCTAGATGCTTCAGCTGCGGATTCCTAGTCTCAATAAAAGTCCGAAGCCATTTTCTCGATGGTGACATAGTTGAGCACCGACAGTTGATACTGAAAAATTTACCAAGTCACGGGTATCTTGCATTCTTGCGAACCCTTAAGATTTAACCCCCCAACTAAGCACAGTGTTGCTGATCGGACACTCAATCTGCTATCTCACTTCCTCTCGTTCTTTCATAAGTAGCTGACATAACTATATACAGTTGGTCCTACCATCTGCGTAGTATACACCCTCGTCAGCAGCCGATCGCATCTCTCGTTCTACGAGTACATTGTCTCTCATCCCTGATCTGCAACAATCAGACTCCTATTCGGATATTACCTCTCTGTCTTGTGGATGGTGATGCTTACTTTGAAGCTCAAGATACTAGTACATGGCGTAAGACGAGCATGAGACTACTCCGTAGTCACTTGAACGGTGTCGACGTACCATTTGGCTTACTTCGTACAGTCAAGAGCGATCCAGCCTTTGATCCAGTAAAGAATAATCTTGATAGAGATGCTCTGACTACGATATTAGCTGATTTTGAGTTACTTGATAGCATGCCGAGTCCGACTCGTATCAATGGAGTGATCGCTGGTATCACTCATGCTGTTGGCCAAGTTAGATTTGATTACATTGGTAACCTGAAGAAGGTAAACGCAGCAGTTGATGTTGTTGATCAGTAGTCATCGATATTCTTCTCCATTTTTGCTATCTTTTGAAGTATTATGTGGCTTCGGCCGCCCGGGGAGTGTTGCTGATCGGACACTCAATCTTGCGATCTTACTTCCTCTCGTTCTTTTATAAGTAGCTGACATAACTATATACAGTTGGTCCTATCATCTGCGTAGTATACACCCTCGTCAGCAGCCGATCGTATCTTGCGTTCTACGAGTACGTTGTCTCTCATCCCTGATCTGCAACAATCATCCGAGGACAAGTTATGGCTCCAAGGAAGAAGAATTCGTCTTTCAAGACTTTTGGCAGAAATCGATGGGGATACTTTGTTAGCGGGCACTCGGTATGGAAGGTGACCAGTGATGGGCCCTCTTTGGCTGAGCATATGGTTTCGATTGAACGCTCACAGTACCTTACTGAATTAACTTACCTTACCTTACTTACCTTGCAGCTTACTGAATCAAGTTGCCATCAGTCTGTCCGACAGACTCTGTCGTCACGGACGGCCTATTTGTGTTGTTGTACTCCATCGACAGCATTGTGCGTGACGCCTCGCCACCATGTGACTTGGCTCAGGGGAAGCCTTCGGAGCTATATGCATCTCTTAGAGCCGAGCTTCGCCAACGTTGTTTTGACCCTACAGATGTCGTGTCACTTCGACAACAGTTCAACACGCTCTCGCAAGGGCCTTCTTAACACCTAGTTCATCATTTGCAAGTGCTCGACAACATTGTGAGTAGATTGAGAATAAGACTTATTAAGACAACTCAGTGGCCCGCTTCGCACACGCCACTTAGTGGCGTCTGCGTTTCGGACGGAGATATCTAGGATAGTCTCTGCAATAATCTACGAGAGCCATACGCAGATTGGGTTCTTTCCTATCGATTGGACGGTGTGTCAGTACAATGGGCTCGTATAAGGCCCATCAGCCCGGCTAATTTAGCCGTGCACGCGCCCGGAATCGGTTGGTTTCCAAACCTACCCTACGACAGGTTCCGGCGGCTGCTACGGCTGCGACTCTTTCCGATGTTAGAAGCAAATCTATGCGGATAGATTATGCTCATCTATCCAGTGAGAACGGATGCTTTCATTGCCTAGAGATAGGCCATACTGCCATGGCTTGTTAGGAGGATCTCCCAGCTCATCTCTCGGTACGATGTCTGGGCTGTGGCCGAACAGGGCACAGCAGGAGCGATTTCAAGCCGTTGGCTGGTAAAAAGGTCACCTGTATGCATTGTGCAGGACAGGGCACACCGCTGCTATGTGCCACTCCCTTTCGAGAGCTGAGGCTGTGGCTAGGGAGCCAACAGCTGTGGAAGCATCCATTAATAAGAAGCCATCTCCGACTACTTCCGGGACCTCGCCCGGGCGAGTCGCCCGGAGAATGTATGCTGGGGCACACTTGTCGTGACAGTTTTTCCTTTTGTTAGGCTTGGAAACATCGTCGGGTTCGTCTCATGTCCCCTGCTATGGGGGCCCCCCATTCGCCGTGGCGGACTCAGCCGACCTGGAACTCTCCCAGATCGGTTGAGTGACTCAACATGAGTGAACCAGTGTGAATTGGACTCAACTTGAGTCCAATAATTGGACTCCAATTCACACTCAGGATCGAGCCTGAGATTCGCAGGAATTTAGGTTCTTGTTGGGCAACAGTCGCCGATGTAGGGGTAGCCGGTGTACGAGAATTACGGTACAGAGGTCCTTGAGGCAAACCGTAAGGAGTACTGTATCTGTGTCAGAAATGGATTCCTTTCCCTGTTTCATGAGTGCGCATTAGTGTTGTGGTCCCAAGTAGTTCGCTAGACGGGTGCCTTCCATCAATCAAGCTCGGTGTTCGGCTCCCCTCCCGTCATACCAAATTAACTTACCAGTTGCGAACGGCGTGAGGCGAGAACGGTACGCGTATGTGTGCAGCAATAACGTATAAGCGATTCGGAAGCTCACCTCTCACCCAGCGTTCGTACACCTTGATAGATGGTCGATGTCACCGCCCATATTAAATATCCCACTCCTGGGCGCGTGGGTCTGGTGGGCTGGAAGACAAAAGGTGTCTGTGGCTGCCAGCCCTCGAAGCATCGCGTTAGTCCGACGAGGGCCTCTGCTGGCGCCGCGCACGTTGCGCTCCGCCGGGCGCGTGCCGGCGATGCGACGCCGCGCACGGTCGACCAACCGATGCTTGCTCACGGGAGTGGCGGGCTGGGTTGAAAGAAATCATACACGGGATACCGTATGCCGTGTATGACTTCTTTCAATTATGCCGCATACGCCGTCTTGTTCTGTAAGGCTGCGACGATGTTCGCCCGCACGGGTCGTTTCACGACGCACCCTGGATAAGGGTGGAGGACGCACCGCGGATGATATGCACGTGTGTGACGGAGACGCACTGTGTGACGCGCCCTCCGTATCGGTATTTAACTTGTGTTAACTAGCTAACACTTACTAACGTGGTGCAGCTAGTCGTAGCTAGTAGGAGCGTCAGGTTCAACCGATGTGAGTCATACACTATGAGGTTAACGGGTGTTAAATCCTACGACCCGCAGGCGGCAGGCTACCGCCCGGGAGCATATCCTCATGCAGGGTTGGCTCAAACTAGTCTCGTCTGCGGACCGAGCCGCAACGGTTACGATAATCTACTGATAGCATGTAACGCTGGACTCCAAAATCCTGCAGACGCGAGCTAGTTCGAGTTGGGGGGACTAGAGATGAGGCACTTGACTCTGTGACTAATGCTCGGGTAGCTTATTCACATCAGTTCGCTGACTCATCCTCTGGTCAGTATTGCCAAACCCAGACCTCGGCTTTCGGGCTTCAGGGTTGAGGTTTGGTCAATACCTCTCCCATCCTCAGCGTCTATGGGATTTCTTCCACTAGAAACCCAGCCGACACTAGGAGTTCTGTAACCACGTCAACTTCGGTATCGATCAGAATGGCGTACGCTACTCCAGAATACGCACTACATTCGTGGTGTGGTTGCGTGTTCATGCATATTTCTCGGAAGACCTTCTTCCGAGTAAGTCTACCACACTTCGCGGGATCAGACATGCCACACTGATGACGGTTGATGCCTTTTCACTATTCCAAAGAACCGACGATAGGTGAAAGGTTTGAATTTAAAGACGAGAAGTCGGAGCAAGGGTCCAACTTCACAAGCACGCGCTGGGAATATGGGAAGATATCTAAGCTACGGATCAGCGAAGGTTGCTGTCTGACCTTATTGCGATATCACAATCGGCCTCTCTTACCAATGATCTCAGCCAGAAACGATACGCAAAAGCAGTCGCAGTGCCAGGTAGAGCCCTCTGACTGCAGCGTCAACGGCTCAGTGAGAACCCCTATCGAAGCAGCCAAGGTTGACGACCCTAGTGATTCCTGTATGGCTAGCTGCCGTTGTGAGGATCCCACATGTTCACTTCAGACCATCGGTTAGCAGGGCCGAAACACTTCATGTTGACCCCTAGTGGATCGGTGGTGGATGGTGAGGGCGGGACAGAGGCGTCAGTTGACGGCCTGGTAGGCTGGGGGCAGACCTCACGCGATCGTCTATGCCCTCAGTATGAGTACTGTCCTCACCCTTAGGATGAGGCCTCGCTGATGTCTTCCGGCCAGCACTACGTACCTAGTCGAAGCCTCAGTATAGTAAGCCCCCCGATGCCGCCGATGATGATGGTGACCATTATCAGTTATCTGCGCCTCCCCTCGGTAGTACACTGGGCTGCCTGCCTGCGGGACTGCATCAGTCGGCTAGACTCGGGAGTATGACTCTGCGACACAAAGTTGAGAAGGTCTCCGAAGGTATCGATTTGCTCCGACAGGTGATACTGGGGTACTTGTAAATGACTCACGTGGTTATATGTTGCGACATGGGGATAGCAGTAGCTGAATTGATAGTAGGCAAGAATAGAACGCGGGACCTCCTGAATCGTAGCTGACCGCGCTACCTCTGGACTATATGACTGCTTATGTTTTTCAAGGCTCACAATGATGCAGCGTTCAGCGCCCATTCGAGGTGTGACGACCTTCAGAGAGACATCCAGGCTGTTCACGAGAGTATAGCGCAGTGGAAGGTGGAGGTGGCGGCCACTGCTCGAGATCAACATCAGTAAGATTAGTGGCATCAACAGTCCCGACTGGCCTCAACCTAAGATACGTCAACGAGCTGAAGACCATCCTAGAAGGGCACATCAGGCGGAGCGAAACCTGCATCATACATATTCAGAATCAACTCGAGAGAGCTGCCAAGAGGCAGGATCGGCTCGAGCACGCAGTACGTTTCGCCTTTCGGAAATGCTGCTGCCGGAATGCAAATCTGATCTCAGGTTCGACTGCTAGAGGCACAGGTCCTCCAATGATCTGAGTTATTCTTGTTGTTGACTATCATGATAACCGCAGTAGCATAGGCGTTGAAGTTGTTCCTGATCACCGGGCTTTGAGTTGAAAGCTTGTTGTTAGCGATGGGAGGGGAATTTGTGATCGGAGAAAATAGTTCTTTATGAGGGAAATTTCGAGTGTGGGAGATTCGTGGACATTTCAGCACACATGCTGGGGGAAGTTGTCTCAGCGGCTTGGTCCGCAAAATGCTGTCGAAGGCGTTAGCGTTACGTCGGCTGCCTTCCCCAGCAGCATCACGAGCGTTCTCGACTGCGGCGACAGAGGGCGGCGTTTGGACGGCAGCAGAGGCGGGGGACGGACAGGCGCCTTTGCTGCAGGCCCATGACCTTTCTTTCTACCAGCAGTTCGATGTGCCTTCTCTCGGAAAGTATCATAATTACTACCCAGAGAATACACCGTCATTCAATCTGATGGAAAGGTAGTGAATGCCGCGCTCGCCTCTGGTACGACTCCTGTCCACCAGATGCGTGGATGAGGCCCATGCTAGAGGAGCGGAGTTGGCGTCTTCATATGACCCCTACCTTCCTGTGGACCTCATGCAGTCTCTCATCATTACTGTAGGGCCGCTAC
>NW_003211199.1:0-2195 GCF_000006405.1 Perkinsus marinus ATCC 50983
TAAACAGGTAGCCTTCAATGCGGCATTCAACTACAGAAACGATGCATCAGATACCTGGTTGAATACCAAAAACGGCCTATTGGATCGGCACCATACACCAGTCATCATAGACTCCTGACTGATGGTGTATTGAGAGCTGTTACTGAGTTGAACAAGGTCCGAACTTCTATTCAGGGCCTCTTTCAGGTAACGATAACGAGCTCTTCTCCACAACCTAATCAGTATCCTTATAGGTTCTCCAAGCTGTGAATGCCCCTGGACTAGAGCAGTTGGGTTCTCTACCTCCTCTGGCTGAAGTTCATTTGGGTTCTGAATGTGAACTCGTGTTGGGTCTACGAGCTAAGATACTCCTTTCGAGACAGTCGCCATCTACAGCAACCCCGTCCCCTCTTGCGTCCCCACCACCTTATTCGTCGCCTATGGGTATGACCCCGGGGAAGGTAGGGCTTGACGATGCAATCAAGTCTGTATTCCATTAAGTGATTGCAACTACGACGACGAGGATGGAGGGCACCAGCATCATTGCCACCCTCTTATCCTCAACTAGTTGCAGCTATGTCGCATTATCATCATTTCGTAGAGTTTCCCTTTGGAAATAGAGTTTGGTTTGGCAGTTAGGTTCGAGGAGTTCCGGGTTCCCTTTCTCCGTCTTCACCTGCATGTCTCTTTTGGGGAATTTGCAACTTTAGATTCTCACTCGCAATCCAGCTGGCTTAGTAATCAAAAGGTGGCGTTGCCCGGTGATCAATTTGGGGCGCGCGCAGTTACCGCCAAAAATGCTAAAATGTACATAACTACGCTCCGCGAAAATCAATGATGGTCCTCGCACGGCGCGAGCACGATTCCAGGCGGATTGAATTCTACAGCATTTTTCTTGACTTGCGGTTTTTCGATTGGAAGCGCTTGAACAGGTCTCATGCACTGGATGCATCGAGGGTGGTCCAACCTCACGCATTAGATCAATCTAAAATGTCTCCGATGAACTTGCTTCGTTCTTACTCACGACCTAATTTACCGTCGTTCTGAAGGTTAGTCTCCTCGACTTGAGGCTGATATAACTGTGAACTTAGAAGTTTCTCGAGTTTGCGACATTAGGGTTCTAATCTTAAGATTTGTCATCCTCAAGGGGTTGGTGAAAGAGGCCCTATGTGGTGAAGTCTCCGGATTGAGCCGAGCACGCAACCTCATCTTTGCACACGCAGGCACAGCCCATCGGCCGAGGTTCATACGATCAGCTCATCGTTTCCGCGCAAGTTCTACTCCTGGGGACCGCAAGTAACTTGTGACCGTGTCGAATCGAATCCCCGTAGTGTCTCCATCGCTGTTGTATACCTCATCATCGTTCCTCGTCCTCATTCGTGATCGAGGTGGTAGTTATGAGATGAACACCAAATACCTTCCGTAGTAACTGTTGGGGCCTACATCGCTGTTAGGCTGTCGAGCAACACCATCAGGGGTTAGTCCAGCAGTATTGTGACGGGAGGGGGGGGTTTCTTGTATTCCAACATCAGTTGATTTGCCTTACGATTCTTGAGGAATAATGGAGTCGTACATGCAGAAGACAGTAGACTCTATACGGCGATACTTGAGGATAGGCAATGCATCAAGAGCTGACAAGAGGACCCAGCAACAGTATAGGACTGTCATTATTGGTAGTATACCGTTCCTTCACTGGAAATCTCCCCGTGAGGTGGTCTTTGCTATATAGGTACCGCTTGTCACACGTATAGTGGCAATTCTGTATCGACTAGACGCTACAGCTGGTGGACATTTGGGCCTTTATCACTATTATTTCAGTTTAGGCGTCTGGCCAACTGCTACTTCCTATTTGCAGCTATCATAGTGAGTCTTCCGGATGTTGGATCACTCAATCCTATAGCAGCAATACTGCCTCTAGCTTTTGTACTACTGGTATCAATTGCCCGTGAATTCGTAGAGGAATGGATGGCATATAAAAGAGATAAGGAGACAAACGCTGAGTTGACGAGGAGGGTTACTGCACAAGGGACAATAGAGAAGATAGAATGGGCACATCTGTTTCCCGGTGATATCATAATGGTGCGGGAGTCAGAGCCCCTACCAGCTGATATGATATTACTATCATCATCCCATGGTGCCGATCCTAAGAAGGGTTGTGTAGCGTACATGGAGACCAGTAATCTTGACGGGGAAACTAACCTCAAGACTAGGCAAGC
>NW_003210537.1:0-1039 GCF_000006405.1 Perkinsus marinus ATCC 50983
CACGTTGAACGGTTCCTTCGTTCAGGTAGAACTGCTTTGAGTCAGCGTGATTTCCGAGTGAACTTCAACCGTCTTCGGTACAAGCTCATTATTGAGTGTGGTGCCCCACTAAAGTGAGCAGAGTGAAATTAATATGGTGCTAGAATTCGTATTGTCCGATGATTCTGTCGGCGCTGACATTCACCGAGTACGACCTATCTACCTGTTAGATAAGTTAGGGTTCCAGCCTTTGGGTGGTACTCCTGCATTTTCTCATATCGCTTTGATTTATCACCAAGAAATTGGGCTGAACTTTTTTTGCATGGATTTTGAGCAATTTTGCGTGATTTGATTGTGCATAGCTCGACAGAGCCAAATCATATCTAGAATAAAAAAGGTACCTTCTAGTTAGCTATCACTTAAAAATTCGTTGAACTCTGCGACTTACAGACAACGCAGATTTTATTTGGGGCACCCGATACGTTCCGAGTCAAGAGTGGCATTCTGAGAAGTTTGGCGTGAGATCTATCGCACTCAACTTAGGCTTGCGATGAAACGATTTCTTCAACGTTGACATTATGCTATGAGAGTAGATACCCTACGCTACATAGTATGTATTCGGCTGTAGTTGAATAACTGACATAGTCCCCATTCCTTTCAATCATCTATGAAAGCATATTGGGTCTTTCTTGGGACGTTTAGGGCGTCAGGATCAACCGAATTGTTGAATCTTCATCCAGTCATCTCTGCAGAAACTCGATCGCCCATGAGAACTATATTCTATGGTGAACCAGATCCAATCTGGCAGATTGTTACTTCTATATCATTGTGTTCTCTCAGACCCCAGATTATCACGATCTTTACATGCATGCAAGCGCGACTACTCGTCACCCTGCCCAGAATTCCACAGTTGACGAGGGGAGGGCACACGTGTTATTGTAACAGTCCTAACCACTCTCAGCGCGCGACGACGATGGTGCTTGTATCCCTCAGAAGCAACGGACCATGTGGGCGCTATGCAGTTGTACTCTCACTCTTGAACAAAGACTCGAAAGCGCGC
>NW_003208207.1:0-1870 GCF_000006405.1 Perkinsus marinus ATCC 50983
AGACTGGCTTGCCCTCGAAAAAAGCACCGCTTTCGAAAAGTTTTCTAATGCTGAGTACGATCCCCTCGAAACCCGAAGGTCTTCATCTCTATGCCTTTAAGCTCATAGAGCTGTGAAATCTAGCGGACTAACGTTACACGCCAAGCCAAGAAATGATTTGCTTATAGCTAAGTTCATAACTCCATTACCTGCTGATTTACTGGTTAATTCAAGAAAGGCACGAGAGTTTATTCATCAATAACAAGATGAATTACGTATGGCCAAGAGACTCCAAGATAGTCAGACGGCATTCAGTGAATTCAATACCTGTTCCATCACAATTGCTGGTATTACTAGCTCTACTCACACCACGCCACCAACTGCCCCCACTGTTGATGGTCTTTATCAAGCCTCACGGAGAACTAGAATGAAGAGCTATACAAACAAGCGTCGTGGTTTCCCTCAATGTAAGTCGTGGTCCTTTACTTGGGACTACAGCGGTATCCCTGCTCATCTTTGGCATCTCCAGGATGCCGCTCCCGATTGTGGGAGTCGGAGTTATCGTTTTTCACGGAACGGACGAGGACCTGACAGTCGAAATCATACTGTCAGTCATGAAGATGAGGTTAGTATGTATGATGTTAGCAATGTTGTTAAAACTATTGAGTATGATAATTTCTTGGGGATCGAGTATGGCCCACACTCAGCCTGCGTCCAAGATGATGGGCTACACCCAGTCTCCTGGGTTAACGCGAGATTATTAACCATAGGGAAATGATAGCTACTTGAGTCTTAACTAAACTTGTCTATCTAATGATTACCTACTAGCACAACTAGTCTAGCACATAGTACCGACACAATTGTCATAACAGAGATGATACAGAACAGAACAAGTGTAGTGAACTTCCTCCGACAAGGGTATCTTAAGTAATTTGTAATGTTGTGGTGCATATTTAAGCATCAGATCAGTATCTCTCCATTGGTACCCGATGCAGGATTGAGATGAAGCGGAAGAGACTGCCCGACAAGATTTTGCTCGAGCAACTGGTCTGAATGTTTGTTATGTAATGGATGCTGTCACTAAAGCTCGTCTTGGAGCTACGGTATCAATGCTGACGACTGATGCTACGTTGGAAGTGACGAAGAACCCTTCGTCTGAGGTGAGAGGCGAGAGACCCGCTCGATCTAGAGGGCCTCTCAGGTGCTGGCATTGTAGTCAACATCTACGTCGTAATTGTCCCGTGCAGACGTCAATGATACACCATCACTACCACAGCTGATGGTGACTACAGAGTCGGGACAGTGCAAAGATGCTGCTGCTACTTCCAGAAAGGAGGTTGAGGAGGACTGTGCTAAGATTCCCTCTCAAACTGGTGTGGGTTCTCAAAACAAGGCTTTTGAGATACGAACTGTTGTTAATGATATTCTGGCCCTTGCAGGAGACAGTGCTTGTACTGTACGATTGATGACTCGTCAAGTGGAGGGACTACATGTTTACGCTGCAAAAAATATTTGAAATAGGCAGTAATAAACAGATTAAGGTCCATTTAAGAGTGACCTTGGCTCTCAAACGACCTGCTATGCAACTGTTTCCGACATTGGCTCCTAATAAATCTGGTGGCTATGCGTGAGGTATGAAGCCTGACATCGCGTCAGGAAGTAGTCCTCGTGCGCGTGACTCAACAAACCAGCAACTTCAAATAGTGCTCCAAAGCGTGCTCGAGCTGAGAGTTGGACTGCAGAGGTTGCTGATCGAGCCAACAAGTCAGCGAGGATGTAAATGCTTGCTATGTCAGTTTAGAGGGCTGCCATGTAGTGAAATCTCTCCCACAGGCATACCTTATGGAGTTTGTGATATTCTGGTGTGACCTTCTGATCTAGGCTGTGCATT
>NW_003206589.1:0-2248 GCF_000006405.1 Perkinsus marinus ATCC 50983
AAATATATGTAATCGCTTTCCTCAGCGGCTGAGCTCAGAAGAGTTTCCTATACAGTGTTGGAGTAGGAATATATGTAATCGCTTTCCTCAGCGGCTGAGCTCAGAAGAGTTTCCTATACAGTGTTGGAGTAGGAATATATATGTAATCGCTTTCCTCAGCTGCTGAGCTCAGAAGAGTTTCCTATACAGTGTTGGAGTAGGAATATATGTAATCGCTTTCCTCAGCGGCTGAGCTCAGAAGAGTTTCCTATACAGTGTTGGAGTAGGAATATATGTAATCGCTTTCCTCAGCGGCTGAGCTCAGAAGAGTTTCCTATACAGTGTTGGAGTAGGAATATATGTAATCGCTTTCCTCAGCGGCTGAGCTCAGAAGAGTTTCCTATACAGTGTTGGAGTAGGAATATATGTAATCGCTTTCCTCAGCGGCTGAGCTCAGAAGAGTTTCCTATACAGTGTTGGAGTAGGAATATATGTTCCCTTTCCTCAGCTGAGCTCAGAAGAGTTTCCTATACAGTGTTGGAGTAGGAATATATGTTCGCATTCCTCAGCTGAGCTCAGAAGAGCTTCCTCACTAATCCACGAAGTCCGGCGCGAAAGTGTATATAAACTAATGAGAATCTCTCAAAATTTCCTCAAATTTTCATACCCACTTCGATCATATGCATATTCCACTACACCCTGCGAATGTAAAAAATACAAATTTTCTAAAAAAAATATTCAAAAATTAAATATGTTCTTCTCACCTGAACCTTGAGTGGACCATAGCAAGATGGGTTGTCAGGCCAGGATCGTTCAGGTCCTTATAGTACTCAAACAGTTGCGAGCACGTCAATTGACCTTACAAGAAACCAGAATTAATATAGTTTCGCAACCCTAGTGATATGAAAAACATATTCTCACATCACCGCGAATATCGCGTTTTACACCGAGTTTTACGTCATTTCGTGTAAAAAGGGTGGTGAAACTCCAGTTTGAAGAAAAACAATTAATGTGTTGAAAAAAGCTCCTGCCAGGGATCGAACCCGGGACATGGATAACCAAAATACTAATGAATAATACATCTTCCTATTACAGTTAAAATTCACCTATAAACTCTGAGACTTCTACTCACACACAATATCGCGGATCGGAAATACACTACTTATTAACTTAAATGACTTCAACTACTATCAACATCATATCTCATCGGAACAAGACTAGTGAATAGTTCACATAAGATCAATTACTATCAACACATCTCATCGGAACAAGACTAATACTATCAACACTAAGATCAACTACTATCAACACGGCTCACCGACTACTAATTTCTATCAATACCACACCATCATCGCATCCCAAGCCCACCTTTATAAGTCACAGTTTTCGCACTCAACGAACAGATAAACATTTCCGTCTTCTCGCGCGACCCCGCCGCCCTCCTCAAAAGGTAAAGTAGGTACTCCAGCGGAAGTTTCTCGCAGACCTCCGAGCTCAGCGTGCCTCTTGCTCGGCGCTTCCTTTCCCCTACAAACCAAGCTTTTTCATTTCGAATAAATTTTTTTCCGAAAATTTTTCAATTTTTTCCCATCGTTTCGATGAAATACCAAAAATATTTGAAAGTTCAGGAGCTCAGTTTAGTCAAGCACACGCGCAACGACAATCCACTTGTAAATGCTATAGTTGAAATGAGGTGTAATACGAAGTTTACCTTCATAACGCTTCCCTGTTCTGTTGAAAGTCGGCTTCAACTTGCTACTCTTCATAGCGCTAACGCCACCACCATGGGATGCTGTCGACGCATACTTCTCTTCATCCTACACAACACGAACATATGATGACCTTCCAAGATCCATCGCCCTGCTGGCCCAATGGATAAGGCGCCACCCTCCTAAGGTGGAGATTCCGGGTTCGATCCCCGGGTAGGGTATATTTCCATCAACACATTCTATCCATACCACTCCATCTACACATCTCACCTCAGTCACTATCCTTCCCTCCGTCTCGCTACCTCCTCCCAAATCCACCTCCCCTTTAGATCGCCCCACAAACACCTGACAACATCACCCACCCAACCATCTACTATACATGACTACATCAGGGCACTCAAAAAAGGAAAATAACAGACAGTATCGAATAACAATAAAAAGGCAAGAAATAACGTTCCCAATGAACAAGCCCCGATCCCTCCCAGACCGAATGAGCGATTATAATGGGGGAAAATATGCTCGACAATTGGCCGAAAATATGTTCCTAGCCATTTTGAAAG
>NW_003206216.1:0-1208 GCF_000006405.1 Perkinsus marinus ATCC 50983
GGGGATATGCACATGGTCATCAACTACGTGTTGGTGAGAATTCTGGGAGGAAATTCTTATTGGCTTCTGTACACTTGTACGCAAATATGTGGGAATATGAACATGGTCAACTACATGTGTTGGTGACAATGTGAAAATTCTGGGAAAAAATTTGGAAAATTTTCATTAATTTGTATATAAATAGTGAGAAAACTCCTGAGATCAGCTAAGGAAAACAAACGAATATTCCAACACTGTACGTGGTCTGAGTTTTACACACAGAGCTTTTGTTAGGATTCACGATGGCATCTTGGGCGGAGCGATGCGGGTCTATGCCACCGGGTAAATTGATACGGGCTTTCCTGGAACAGCTTGATAGAGTGTTTGAGGGGAAGGCTAGTGAGGCTTATGTGGGAGGTGAACTATGGATGGGGTTACTGATTCGTTTTTATGAGGGACTTTTGGTTGGAGCAATAGGACTATACCTTTCAGAAATCTTTTCGGCGGATTAGGCTATCAATTCAGCTGAGCTCTAACCCGAAATTGGTGTCCTTGCTCGTGAAGTTGCATTCCTTAATCATGAAATTAATGTCTTTATTCGCGAAATTGATTTCCCTATTCAACCTTCATCGCTAAATTGATGTCCCTGTCCGCGAAGGTGACTTCCTTATCAGCTGAATGGATAGCCTGATCCGCCAAAAAGATTTCTGAAAGGTATAGAAGGTTTCTTAGACTGAACTCGTTGTGGGGCAGTGTGAGAAAATATGCACATGGTCAACTACATGTGACAGGTGACATTTGTGAAAATTTTGTGAGAAAAATCGAGGAAATTCTGTAGACTTGTAGCTCCTAGACTCAGCTGAGGAAAGCGAACACATATTCTAACACTGTTGTTAGGCATGGTTTTCGACTGGGGAAAAGTTCCTTGTATACGAGCTGGTTACTGTCCACCCTCGGTAACTGAACAAGTGGACACGAGGAAAAAGCTGGCAGAGGCTATTGTATATGATACAGGTAATGGAGTTTCGAGATCCTAGTGATATGAAAAACAGTAGTGAGAAATCTATTTTGGAAACGAATGCATAGCATTGACGAAGTATTATGCCACTTGACGTTTTCTGATGACCGAAAGAGAGCGATCGCTCGCCGCTCACTCGCAGCTCACAATATGGAGTGAGCTGTTGAGCACTAAGCTCGATTTGACTTTGATATTGTTATGAAGTGTAGGT
>NW_003210840.1:0-1045 GCF_000006405.1 Perkinsus marinus ATCC 50983
GGCTGTCACTACTACGATCGATGCTCCTGTTGAGCCTACTACTCCCACGTCCCCTCTACCGGTCAGCACAGCTGCTGTGACCGATGAGGTTGTTGCTACTACTGTGGAGACGACCGCTTCCGAGACTACTCTCAGTCCGATTGTGTAGCCGATTTAGGGTAATGAAGCTTTGTAATGCCCGGTGAGCGCATTTAATACAATCCGGGCCACTGCATGATGTCTTGATAATGAGTGTATAAGTGTTCATCTGTCCAAGTTGTGTTGGAAACGTTGCGTCGTAACATCATGAAAGCATCGACGCTATACCCCAATACGAAACCTATTGACAGTGCATCAGAGATATCTGAGTGGTTCCGAGATTGATGAGCGAGGGCGGGCAAGCCGCACCACAATGATCCTCTTACCAACTAGCATGAGCCCATGTTGGTTCTCCAGTGTCTGAACTCCGATTGCTGATATGCTGACAATTCTGTTGATAGTGAGTTGAAATACAGAGGTTGGGTATCCTAGAACCTCTGATGTATCCTTGACAGCTCAATGTGTTCTTATCAAGCTTCACATGTGTGACATCGACCAAAATCAGGGTAGGTGCAATCGGAGGGCAAGCTTGTTACTCGCGTAGCTGGATTATAGGGATAAATCCAACTGTGGTGCTGTGTAGATGGCCAGCCGCCCAGCCAATAAGGTTTATTCAGCTGAGTGATTATTTTGAGATTATGCCTTGACAGAAAATCGATTGGACAATGAGGAAGTTCCAGTCTGACCCGATGAGGAGTCATGAACTGTGCGCTACAGCCACGCAGAGTTGATTGGCCTTGGTCTTAGGAGCCATGATGAACACAACAATGTAGTTTCCAGTAACTTAGTAAATACCGCAGTATATAGCAAGACTAAGTAGCTAGCTAAAGGTCAGGTGTGCAGGTGTCTCCGAAAAAGTCTACAGAGTTAGAAGACGTTCACGAAGCCTGATCGCTGCAGGTTACACTGCCCGTTGTAATCTGGGATATATTCCCCTAAGCGCTGATAGTGAGCGGCGACGAGCGAT
>NW_003215644.1:0-2249 GCF_000006405.1 Perkinsus marinus ATCC 50983
TCGTCGTGTACTTGGAGAACAAGCTGATGTCATGGAGTGTGACCTCGCCAACTTCGATTCGGTGGCGAAGTTCGCCGATGACTTTAAGAAACGTTATGACCGCTTGGACAGGTTGGTCCTGAATGCTGGTGTTTACATTCGTACCAAAACACCAACTATTAATGGCTTGGATGAGACTTGGCAAAGTAACTTCTTATCACATTTCTTATTGACACTACTGCTACTACCAGTCATTCGAGTGCCAGAGAACTCCGCAGTTATCATGTTGTCATCGGTTTCACATAGGTTGGTCGATCCTTACACTCTCGGTGAGCATATGGGCAAACCTGAGGGCTACACTAAGGAGCAAGTTTACTATGGTAGCAAATACTCCATGACCGTCTTCGCATTCGAGCTCGCTCGTTTGACTGGTCTGAGGACTGTTGCTGCCAACCCCGGTGGTGTCGACAGCGACATCTGGCGTGAGAGGTCATTCTTCTTGAGGTGCCTCTCGGCCACCGCCTTCCTGACGGCCCGTGAAGGAGCACAGACCACCATCGTTGCCTGCAACGACCCCTTAGCTGACAAGTACCTCTCGCCGTATCCCGTGGTACAGTGCTGTGGTTCTTTCATTGCTATTATGACTGATCTTGTTGTCCCAAGATGTATGCTGTACTTCTACAAGAAGTTCAAGTGGGCTCTCGGACCAGATGCTAAACATATGAGAACCAAAGTTGGATATAGAGCTCGTGATCCCAAGGCGTGGGGCTACGTATGGGAACAAGCTACCAACATTCTTTCCTCGAAGGTCGAGCCCACAGTCTGGGAAGAAGCAATGAAGAACTTGAATGAGGCAAAGATCGTTCAGAACCCTTCCTGACTGTCGTATCATTCATTCTGCTGAATTTTTACTTAAATGTGATTTAATGTTAACACTCACAGTATTGTTGTGTGGTGAATAGAGGGTGACACCCTCAGGGCGTTCGCGGTCAATAGACGGTGTTCGCATTGTGCAATTACGACGGATGGTAGTACCAGCCTGGTAGCGTGTGGAGTTTCCCATCTACTCCATATTAGTCGACGTGTCGTTCATTGAAAAACTCGTCTAGTTAACGAACTAGCACACACTGCTAAGTCTGAAGTTAGGTAGGTAGAACTTGAGTCACCTCGGTGTCTTTCAATAACAGTTTTGGCCGTTCCTGTCCATTACGGTTTCGCTGTTGATTGGTTGGGAAACTTGAGTGCATAACATGCTTGTACGTTCCACCACCACACTCGGTCAGTTGTTGGGAAAGGATCGCCGCTCGAGAGATTGATACCATTCCTAGTCAGAAGTGCTATCTGGAGGTTATCCTCAAGCCGTAGCGGCAGCATAGACCTCTGCTTTGGGAATACAGCATTCTGGATGTTTGTGCGTTGACGTGAATCTTGGGGCCTTCCAACGTGGAGCATAACGTGTGTGATGTCGGCGAACTTGCTGCTTTGATTTGGGCATCTTTGAAAATGATCTGGAAAATCCTCCGTTTTCCATTTGGATCGGATTTGCTCTTACATGGTCGGAATTCCAAATCGAAGGGACATGGTACGAGATGGTACTTGTTAAGGAAGCGCGTACGGAGAATTTAGAGAAAGGGGACATGTGTGGGAAGTTCTCACTGGGAACTCATGTGTTGTCGTCTTTCCTCATTTCTAACTTTAGATCTTGCCCGAGAAATGAAGCAGCATAACCAGGACGGCGTAACCACTCACAGTTCTCACCGCTAAGACTTTTCATAATATTATCACTAGTTGGCACCAACGAGGGAAAGAGCCCATACTTTTGAACCAAGAACTGAGTACGAACATCCGACCACTTGGTAGTGCCAGCACGCTTCTTAGTATCATCATTATTGTTCTTGTTAAAGAAGTGCCTACCACGTTGACCAAACGCAGACATTAATCAGCAATGAAGACTGTATGAACTATAACCCCAAGTAAGCGACGTACTCTACTACCACAACTAATAGTAATACCTCGATAAGTACATTGTGATCAATGTTATACTAGCGCTAGATACTGACGCATTGCGTGTATCGCTATATCACAAAAACATTCTTCAATGAAGCACTTGATCTATTACTCAATCAACATAGTCAGACGTAGTTGCACTTTAGTTTTTATATTCCTAACGTGTTTGCAGTTTTGTGATCATACTATGGTTGTCCGTAAAGACATCTCCACGTCTTCATCACGACAGTGAAAGGTGCATAATCGGTATGCAAGTAGCTTCA
>NW_003202472.1:0-1093 GCF_000006405.1 Perkinsus marinus ATCC 50983
AAATTGGCAACGGGAAAATTGTTGCTATTCCGGAAAATCCTGCAAATAGTTGATCGTTGGTGAGTCCACTCAGTCTCCATCAGAGGAACAGGACCAACTATAAGCTCCTGTGTGATGAGGCACTCGAAAGAGTCCTCAAGGCTCCTCAGCAAGTTCCTCGGCATCTACCGTACGACTTCGAACGATTTCCCAAACTTCAACAAGATTTAGATACTTTCTGATAGTGGATACTGTGTGACTCCAACTGACTTCGGTAGAGCGAAGAAAAAGTTTTGGTCTCTCATATTACTCACCATGAAGATACTGGAACTCTCAATTTCCCTAAAATGAAAGCTCTAGCCTCCGAGTTGTGGCAGGGCGCGTGTAGACTCACGTGTGCCACCTGGGCACTGCGGAGGATGACACGCAAGGTACACTAAGGACACTCAGGATATTAAGCTTCTGTCGTAAGCCACGGAGGCTTGCTACCTGGAGTTACCCTAGGACCTACATCGGAGACCTCGGTTAAAAAAATATCACGCTTAACACATATACTACTCCAGGTTGTCAAGACAGTCTGGCTTGTGTGAATAGCTTGGCAGCTTGAAGGACTCAGGTTATCCCCTTGTGCCCACAGAGATTGTGTCAATCGCTGTCCCAAACCAGGCTTCGCCGAAAGACAACTCCCTGGCACGGTTTCAACGGTTGAAACCGGTTGCATTTCCTGAACGTCAGCAAGTCGCGTATAAACGAGGTGTCGGATATAAACCGATTTGTGTCGAATTCTTCAAGATCTAAGGATGGACTCCGAAGTTTTCAAGAAATAGCTTTCTCAGTTGATAGATTTGCCGGACGTTGTGTTGTCAGCGATATGCGCGTACAGTACGCGGCGTACTAATCGATTCGATGTTCGAGACATCGTGGTTTATTATCCTGCGAGGGTAGCATGACCTTAGAGAATCATTCCAACCTGACCTCCAGCATACGACACGGCAAGTAGGGGCACAGAAGGTTCTCCTTCTGTGCGAACTCAAACACAAGTTGTGTTACACAACAATATGCAAGATGTGGGAGGTGCATTGGTAATGTCGATACTCGCTCGACGCCGTGCTTT
>NW_003204937.1:0-938 GCF_000006405.1 Perkinsus marinus ATCC 50983
CTTCTGACTAGCCCTGGTATCTATCATCAAAATAATACTCTATGATCCTAATACTACTAATACTAGTACTTCCAGATTGTGCATCAATCATACACGAATTTAGGGATACTTTCTCTACTTCTTCCTTACTATCATCATTACTAGGGATATTAGGTGGGACTAGATATAATGATGGACATCGTCATCATAATAATAAGTACATCATTATTACCAACACACTTTGAATTAGCACCCCTCAATAGCTGTACATTATCTGATATACCACCAGTAACGAACATACCATCATCATCTATATGTAAGCTCTGACTTGATGATGTACCTTAAACCTCATCATTATAATGATTATGATATAGTATTATTACCATCATCAACGCATGATACAGGTGCTAATCTACCACCTATCACTGCTAGACATATACCACTATTCCAACTACGATAGCCTGTTAATGATAATAACAACAACAACTCCCTACTGTCTACTACTACTACCTTGACAACATTTAAAGCTATGTGGTTGATCATAATTGGAGCCATGCCATAGTTGTAATCTGTTGCCTTTACTACACTTATTCATTACCTGTTATAATAATAAAGTGTTAGCATATATTAAGTACTAATGTTAATGATGATGCGGTTACCAATCTCTGTTTATCTCTCAATTCGAGACATCTTTCATTATCACCGCCACTACCACCATCATATCGTGCTCTAAGATGGAATACGTTCTTAGGTAACATACCTGCATCTTCATATAAGAATTTGAACCTATTATTCAAAAACAAGAGGAGATGATAACTTCTGATAACGATATTATTACTTCTTTAAAAAGTATGAGAAATGCTTGCAATGATTCTTATGTTTGATTTCCATAACATTGGATACATCAGCTTATCTCCTCCATGACCCCAATATAGAAACCTATAACATCATTCATAATA
>NW_003202923.1:0-4932 GCF_000006405.1 Perkinsus marinus ATCC 50983
TCTGTTATCATCAGTATCATGATGATAACAGATTAGATGATAACAGTATCATCATGATTAGATGATACTATCATGTAACGAATAGTCTGACTAGTCTTTAGATAACCTGATGTTATTAACATGGATATCATATTGATTCTGACTTCGACATTGACTGACTATCCTAGTCAGGCCTACCTTACATCCTATAATAGGATTTCTATTCGCTCGAGTTGTTATCATCGCAAAGATAACATGAATAGTGTTGTGTCATGTTACAATATATACCTTACTTTCATGAAGATTTCATTACCATGACCACTCCTCGCTCTCAACCCTCCGGATCATCGCGTAGGCAAACTTCAACCCCGTCTATTGACCTCACTGCTATTCTTAACGACTTACGCCAAGGCCATGACTCTCCTGTGAACAAGGGATTGTTTCCCACGCATAAGAGCCCTATTTCCATTGATCTCGAAGGTGCTACTCCTGTGGTGAAGGCGTCCACATGTGGGAAACGACCTGTGAAGAGTGGTTCCTCTCGACCCCCTACCAAAAGGCGACGCCCACGTCCGCACACCCCAACGGTTCACCCAAAACTGAGGCCGGGAGAACCACTTGACTTCGATGCCTTTGACCTCCACAAGCCTGATCTAACCTCCACGGTATGGGAACAGTTCAGGCAGATTCGCGTTAAAGGGTCAGTGGAGACCTGTGAGCGTCGAGTCTACTGCATACTTTGTGGCACAGTCGACAAGCAGACAGGGAGCAGTACAACCAACATGAAGAGACACACTTGTGTGAAGTTCGTGGACGATGAGAATATGCGTCAGCCTCTCATAACCCAGTTCTCGAGGGATAAGGCCAAGCTCGGTCTTGAAGATCGCAATACGCTCAATCAAGCAGCAGTCAGTTTGCTCTCAGCAACATCGAGTCCATTCCTATTGTTCGAATGTGATGAAATGAAGGAGCTGCTGGGTCTTGTGTCATCTCTGACACTTAAGCTAGGTAAACACATTGACATAGCCTCTAGTCTCGCAGGGGAACGCCACCTGAGACGTTTGGTGAAGGAAACCAGTTTACAGAGAACTGAACTTGTGAAGGCACATCTAAAGGTGCAGCCCGAGCCATATCAGGTAAGCTACATGATAGTTTCAACCACTCTCACTGACAGTCTCTAGATACTCTTCGACATGTGGACTACACCCGGCGAGGAAGAAATCATGGCCCTACAAGTTATACTCTGGGGGGGCAAGCTCCAGCATAAGAATCCAGATCGTGCAGCATTCCCCGTTCTAATGGCGTTGAGAGTAATGCCTGATCAGACTGCGAAGAGTATTGGAGAAGCGATAACAGATGTAAATCAGCATGTGCTAACTCCGAACTAGATAATTCAGCAACAACCCTCGGCGATTGGGGGTCTCCGTTCATTCGCTTACTGCTACTGTCGTCTTCACAGATCCATTGCATCCTTCTTTTCTTTCAGGTATGCGCTGAGTATAATATCGATCCAGGTGCTTGCTTATTCTGCTCCGATAACTGTCAGAGCAACATTCGAGCGTTGGACGACCTTGGATATGCAAGTTCGGGCTGTCTTTGTCATTTGTTAGCCCTAGTCAGTGGGGCAATTCTGGATCCAACGAAGCCCCAAGCTCCGGTGGAACAAGACAAGAGCACAGCAGCCCTTTTGAAGCCCAGTAATCTCGAGAAGGGAAATACTGCCAAAACGACGAATGGAATTGTGGCCGCGGCGAGTAGATTGGCTACTTACTTCAAGAGAGCCAAATTGAATCCAATATTATCCCTTAAAGGGTACAAAAAGTACAGAACTTTCACGATACGTGCCGTCATATGCTACTTTTTGGTTCAGATTGAAGTCTAGAGGCGGCGTCAAGTGGGATGCTATATACATCATGCTCACGAGACTCTTGGAAAGCTGGGAAGGTGTCGAACAAATATTAGTTCAAAAAGGACAGCTACGGTAGAACTAAAATGCTTAAATTTGTTCAATATCATCAATATGATCTTATTTGGCAGTTTTTTCGAGAGTATATTCAGCAAGCGAAACGTTATCGAGCAGCTCGTGGAGCTGTTGGAGCCTTTCAGGCGTGCGACAGTGTCTATGGAATCGCTTGCTGGAGGGACTGCGTGCAAATCCATTCTGTGATATGGGAAATATACTGAACCCCATTTTTCAATCATTCATTTTAGAGCTCTCGAATACGTGTGGAAGACCCTCCATGCACCAGCTAATCCTGACGAAGATAAAATAATTTCGGATGCGAGAATAAAGCTTCGTGAAACATTCAAGAAGAAGGTAGTAACTGATCTCTTATGGGCAATATCTACTTGACAACTCCTATATTATATGTGACATTATGTCATTGACATACATCTCAGCTCATCGTGCGTCTGACTCCCGATATGCTGCTTCCGCTGGCTTTGTATCCAAGAGCTAAATTCCGAGGTCTGATGGATTTGGAAATTCGAAAGGAATTCGAAGATGCCGGTTCTACCACTCCCGATTTACTATCAGAAGAATATATCAAGTGGCAAATGGTTAGTTGGTGCAGCATAGTCACTAAATCTAAGGAAGGCGTTGCAGATGAGCCCGACAATTCCGGACCTGCCGATATGCCTCAGACCGCTGGGGAAGTGGTCTTGGAAGATAGCTTCTTGGGGTGCTATGCAACAGGGTTACCCTCCTTGAACGCACTCAAGAAGCAAGAAGCTACTGAAAAACTATCGGACGAAGTGCTGACGGAGAAGATCGAAGCCGAAGTGGAACGTTATAGTAGATCTGATCCGGTGGCACTGGGATATGATGCCTACTGGTCGGATCCTAATGTTCTCGCCCAGTATCCTTATATAGCGAATCTGAAGGATTTATGCAAGAGCATGGTGCTAAGCACAAGTCAGACCGAAGGGCTCTTTTCTATGGCGAGAGCTCTATTAGGAGATCGAAGACAATCTATGAAGGTTTCCTTATTGGAATCACTTCTCAAGAATCGAAGCACCAATTGTCTGATATGATCGCTTCATAACCGCCGCTAATTGGGAGACCAACAAGCCGTCTCTCTGCACTGCATAATACTATATTGTATGGCATGGTCAATCATTTTTCATCAATAGGCTTGATTCAAGCCGCTTGAATGAATTCGTTAGTATCAACGGAAGTATTAATGTAACGAAGTATTGCATGCTATTGCTCGTAGAATGTTAGTTGCGTTGAACATAAGTTCATATTCCCTGGAGAACATGATTCATGTTAGGAATTGAGAAACCAGTCCAAACGAGTTCAAACGAGTTCAAACGAGTTGAATAGGTTCGACGAGCCGCGAGATTATGTTTTTGACTGTCTAGTCTAAATTCACCGGTACTCGCGAATAGACTGAGAAAAGTACTACTTAGACTGATTTTTGGCTGTAGAGTCGCGTTATCTCGAGTAATAAGTGAGGCAACGAGAAGATGTGCTTTCCCGCGGGAATTCTCGCTTAATCTCTCTCGCGTAGAACTCTTAGACATGGGCACCCTTGCCCGGCCCCGGCGACCCGATTTGCCCCGGCCCGGCCCCGGAACGAGCCGGGCCGGGCCGGGTCAAAGTGACAAACCCGGCTTCCCCGCCAGTGTTGCCGGGGTCATGCGGGTGAGCGGGCGAAAAATGACCCGCAGCTGTCTGCGGGTCACCCGGAAACCCGGCAGCGCAGATATTTCAAGCCGTTAGCAGTCCTCTTAATGGTACCTAGGGCGGGATTTCGCGTCAATTTCCAGGGATCATCGCGATTTCTGGAAGTTAACGCGCACTTTGCGTTTCAATCGCGTGACTTGGCACATTGGAATATCGTTTGATCCATGCAGCGCTGATATTGGTTCTTCTTGATAAGAAGTTCTTACCGTCGATCATGTCCGACAGCCTTTTTGCCTGGCGATCCGGGCCGGGTTACCCGGCCAACCCGGCGGGCCCGCTAAACCCGGAACATGGGTAAAAAAAGACTGCCGGGTCACCGGGGCCGGGCCGGGGAAGCGGGTTCAAAGGCTGCCGGGCCGGGCCGGGCCGGGCGACTAGAAAATTGCCGGGTGCCCACCTCTAAGAACTCTCGTTATTTTCTCTCGTTTTTTCTCACGAGACGAGAATAATGCGAGTCTCGACTTTCTCGAGACTCGCATGCCGGGGTATAACGCGGAGTGCATGAGTGCTTGTTTTAGAGTTCTGTTGATGAGATTTGGACGCTTCGTGGCGTTTGCACCGGTCAGCTAGCCTATCTCCTGAAGCTTTGACGGGTTTGGTTCCCCACTTCCCCTTCAAGCCCATAATACTGCACATCTGACATCTGTAGAGATGGCCCTTACCACTGGTAAGTTACCAGTCTCTGAAGGTCCCAATTTTTCCAGCCAGGGAGAATATGCCTCAAATATCCGACTGTCATTCAAACATCCGATAGCCTTCTTTCAAATATCCGCGAGCGCGCGCTTATTCAGAGAACCTTCTGCGCAGAAATCAACTAGGGCCACCTTGCGCGTCGTTTATTATAATCCGACGGATTATAATAAAGCGCGCACTCAGCGCACAATCGGATGATATTAATGTACGATGATCAAGTAAAAATTTTCCGGTGATCTAATGCTGTGTAGCATTCTAGAGCATGTTAACAATGGAGATCGGGAAGGGGATCTCTATTGATGAATCGAATTGTTCAGCAGAGTAAACGACGTTTCGGACAGGAACTTTCGATGGTGGAAACCGGATTAGGCGAATCCTTTCCAAAAATTCAAAATTTCAGTGAAATTTCAGCCTCGAAATTTCAGCAGCGACATCTCATGAAATCTGCGAAGCTCGAGCAGGGTTCAACCCTATTCGTAACGAGCGATGAAATTATTGGATTCCAACAATCGGACCAGGAATAATTCATGGACCCTCGCATTGCGCAGTGCGTGAGCCTCACGTGTGCGACA
>NW_003202954.1:0-4816 GCF_000006405.1 Perkinsus marinus ATCC 50983
TACGATGCCGCACCAACCTCCTCGCGACAATAAGCGTCCCAATCGACAGCCCCAGCTAGCTTACGCTGATCAACAGCAATACCGGTAGCGTCGGAGTTTCCATCATGATGCACTGCGGAACTAACGCCCACAAGATATCGGCGATAGTCCTCTTGAACAGATGAGGAAAGACAACAAGTAAGCACAGAGAAAGTCAGTAATAGCAGAGACCGCTTACAGAAGGAGATAGCCATAGGTGAGAGACCAAGATCTACGAATAACTACAATAACATTTCAAGCACAAGGAAAATGAAAATTCAGCGCTTTTCTAGCAGTGAGAGTCAACTTATGATCCATTTTCCCCACGAAAAATCCAGCGAAAAAAATAATACCCGCTGAATTTTGATTTATTCAGTTCTTCTCTAGCGCGCTAAAACACATCACGATCTTGAAGGATCATAGCGTAGCTAGCTGATTCAGCGTGGATGTACTCCCAGGAGCAATCCTGCGTTTGATAATCGGTCTCCTAGGCAACGATCCGTCCATAATTTCAGGCGTGAGTGGTATTAATAATCATACTGAACCACACACCTAGGAACCAGCGACAAGTAAAGAGACTCGGGAAAATGGAGTACTCGGCCACTCACCCTTGGATGGCCTCACGTTACAGGGTTCTTCTATGGTCGTGTAGAGGAGACAATAACGCAATCTGTGTTGATGATCTAGCCTGAATTCATATCCTTTGTGTCGTGAGACCGAGTCATTATATATATTGGTACCGCCATTACTCCTGGTACTCTCCATCCGTTGTCTAGGTCGCGCGTAATGAGAAGTGTTTTACAATTTATCAGTTGTGGTTTCTGGTGAAAATGCTTATCGTAATGTCCTCATTATTTCTCCTCCTCACGCACACATACATCTCCACCGCTGCTGATACAACCGCAAATATAGCCGCGTATCCCCCTGAAGTGATTGAGTCCTGGGATCAGTACTGCCATGCTGCAGTGAACGATCGTTCCTACTGCAAGTTCAACCACGAGCCTTCACTGTGCCAGTTCAGTGTGATTCCTTGTGGTCCGACTTCGTTATCGACTACTGTCCCTGTTTCGATGGCGACAAGCACGTCAAGTGATGAGAGCAGTGTTGTTGTGACTACTGCTACTGTGCCTTCGACTACGGTTGCGGCAAGCACCAGTAGTAGTGTCTCATCTATGTCAACAAGTACTGATTCTTGTGAAGTCTCTGGTTCATGTGCCGCCGATCCTCGAGGAGCTATAGAGGCGTTGAACGAGCTACTAGGCTCTGCCTTCGTATTGACCGATGGAGCTATGCCGCCAGTGTACATGCCGCAATATACCTACATCTCTCCAGCTGCAGTCGTGCGCCCTGCTAACGCTGATGATATCATCGGAATCTTGGACATTGCTCAGCAATACAGAGTCCCTGTTGTGGTTAGAAGTTACGCTGGTCATTCTTACGCCGGCCAGAGTACTGTCCAAGATGGTATCGTTATTCTCATGGATAGGTTTTCGACAGTCGAGGTCCTTCCTGAGGGTTTCCTAGGGTCCACTTTCACTGCTGTGATTGGTGCTGGTACCAGGCTTCTGGATATCTACACTGCTCTTATGCAGCATTCGCCGCCTTTGGGTGTCAGCGGTGGTAACTGTCCATCTGTGTCTATCTCGGGTGTCACCATGGGTGGTGCTCATGGCTATTATGGGACGAAGTACGGGACTCTTGCTGATGCTGTAATTGCTGCTGATGTGATCGTTAAAGACGGTGATTCGTTCAAGCTGGTCAAAGCAACTCGAGACGGTGATCACGAGGATTTACTGAAGGCTCTACGTGGTGGCATGGGTGGTAACTATGGTGTTGTAGTGAACTGGTATATAGAAACCTTCCGCGCGAGTGATTCGGTGCATATCTTCCGTCACAAGGTTGATCGTGGCGACAAGAGTAAAGATGAGGTTATTGCTAAGACTCGCGCATTCGAGGTGGCTACGGTCAATCAACCCGGTGATGGTTTATGGAGTAAGTTTAAAGTCAAGGGGGGATTCGACATGAACTTTGAAGGGATGTGCATGTGCGAGCCCAGTTCTAACGACTGCTCCCTCTGTGATGTCACAATGGCCAGCATTGATTCCGCTTTGGACAAGGACAACTGGGTCACCAAACCCTCGGAGCTCACTACTGATCACGGCTATGCAACGTGGTCTTGGGCTGGTTGCACTACATGGGCTGATCCTGGCACTCCTCCCGATGCTGACTACCCCGGTCCGAATGGTGACTTTGGATCAGCTAAACAAGGCTGTTATGACTATGATTGGTCGTTGAGTGTTGACTCCCCCTGGAAAAGCATATCTGTCTACATCAAGCACAGTGATGCGACGGATGCCTTTTGGGACACCGTATGGGATATCGTCCACGAGCCCGAGTGCGAGAATCGCAATGTCTGTATTTTGACCTTTGAATATTACGGTGGTAAAATGCTCGAGGAGCCGCAAGATTGTTCTGGCGGAGGTCCATGCACTTCTTTTATCCATCGCCATAATGGTTGGAACATCCAGATCTCGTCACTATATTCCAAGGGCGACTCGAATGGCGAACAAGTATCCACTGCGTGGGTTGCCAAGGCGTTTGCTGCTATCGATGCCAAGAGTTCTCTCCACACCAGCTACCAGAACTATCTCAGTAACCAATGGACCACTGATCCATGGAAAGACCAGTATTTCCCTGGCCAAGATGTGCTCCCTGACCATTGGAAGTATCGTTACTTTGGTGACAATATTTACTCGAGACTACAACAAGTCAAATGCCGATATAATCCTGATAATTTATTCGTAACTGATGACACTGCTGATATTGTAGTGCAGCTTCCTGATGACTGCTCTATGTAGTTCTTTTCCAACCTATATGTCTTACCTTCTCGTCTAGTTGGACTTGTGAATCTGACTTACTCAATGATGTAGTTATTACCAAACAGTGTGACTGAAGTGTGATGCACTTTAATTTTCATTCCTCGTGAATGTTGAGTTGACTCCGGTGAGTTCGACTGAATTCTTCTCGTTAATAGCTAGTCGCTGCATTTGCATTGCGAAAATGCAACTGTTGCTACCTGATTTGGGAAGGGTAGTGGTGTTACCCTGGAACTGAACGATTGGGTGGTATCATGAGACCTCGTATGAGTCATTGAAGGCCTCGTTGTGAGTTTTATAGCGCGGGTTTACTTCCTGAAATGTATCCAATTCCGCTCCTGAGGAACGAGGAACTAGAAAACTTTCCTGAGAAGTGAACACTACAGAGCTTGTATATTTACAGGAAAGAGTTGTGCGAAGCATGACGGGCATTCGTGTAGCCATATCGGGAGCCACATGCACCTACCGTGCTCGACATAGTAAGGGATCGGGTTACCACCCCAGCTGCCTCTAACCTGAACGTGTCTCAAAATACTGATCGGAGCGTGGAGGCGACTTACTTCGGTCCGTGATAAGATCGTATCAGACCAACACGGTGGTGGGCATCATCAAAGACGGAATAATATCTTCGTAGGAAAGTGTCACCAAGTACCCACACCCCACGTCCATGATGATAGCTGTCACGATGGAAGGGAAGATCTAGCTTTCCAACTCCTAGTTCACACGTCCTATACGGTATATTTCGTGCCTAACACGTGCTTGCAGTAGTTCGTACTGTGACGGACCAGCATATCCTGGCAGATGCCCATGTTGGAATCTTATGACGTAATCACTCGGTTTCAAAGGATACCACACGTCTTTGCCAGAGCTATCTCGTAAAATGATATCAAGTTTCGGCATGCGATGGTTCAGTTCTTCCGCGCTCACCTGAGGAAGGGGAGGATCATGCCGCTTGAAATTATTATGATGCTTTCTTTACTCGGTCACATGCGCTCGGGAGTGGCCCTATTCGTTCAAGGACTTTCGAAGCATCTCTTTGTGGGCCCGTAATCAGACTACTTCCAGTGTCAATCATGGCCTAGATAAAACAGAATTCGAGGCTGGGGTCCCAACGCCGAGTTCAGCGTCGCGACAGAGGCTAAATTAAACGATTCTTCAGCAGATTGTTAACGGGCATTTCTAGTTATCATTAGAAGAGGCATGATTCTGCAATTTAACCGAGGGAGACAGGCTCTTGCGCAACGGGCTTTGCTGCAAACCCTCTGGATGCAACAGAAGGGGAATCGCCGAACTCGAACACGGCTTGGCAACGGATGCGAAGATTTGCAAGTTTTCCAATGGCGATGAAGTTTTGAGTTGTTGGATGAGAAAAAATCGTGCTTCCAGATAAGAAATGGTAAAAGTGGAATCCTTCAGAAAGATCCTTTCCTCCAAGGCTTTTTATTCGTATCAGTCCTCCTGCGGGATTATGGGATAGCCAGGGTACATTCTTTCAGGAGGCGAGCCCGATGTTCGACCTCCTGGAAAGAGTAGTCAACCCATGGCAGGATTTTCACACGATGATGCACATGTGCCGAGCAGAACCACTTGCGAGATGTTGTAGCTTACTGCAATCACGACACTCACCAAGATGCAATCAGCGACTGCCGTGATCGCTTGCCTGGAGTCAGAAATTGCGCTTCCTATGAAAGGCGTTAGCTAAATAATATTCCGGATTCTCAGCACGCTGAACATAGTTTGTACGCTACAAAGTTCCGAATATTGGTAGTCTTTACCAAGACAGACTTGGCCAGGGCAAGTTGGTAAAGACCCTGACACTGCTAGCTTACTGGTCGTTACACAGAAACATTGATAAACTTTCTTCTATAATATATGCGACTTGAATCACACATAATATACACGGGCCACTTGATAGGAGCATT
>NW_003202954.1:4916-6571 GCF_000006405.1 Perkinsus marinus ATCC 50983
CAACCCCTACAAAACACGAAATCAGTAGTACTATGGAATCGATTCATTTGCTGAAACTGCGGAAGGAGCTGTTCGCAAATGATGCAGTTTACGAGCAGTAGTCAAAGCTCCTGCAATCGAAAAGTACAAGTATCGTTGTTGTTAGAAATGAAGTAATTCAATATTATAACGACAACCCAATATCTCAGCTTCTAGCAGTTTAGAAAACTCTAGAAAACTCGACGAGCACAAAATGCTTGACGCTTTTCGACAAGATCACACAGTGCACCAATATTCATGAAAGACTCGCAAAACTTTTCAATAAGGCAAATATAAGGGAAGAGTAATGACTCAATGCCCGGTGTCGAAAAGCTATCTGTATCAGAAGTATTATACCCGCGAAAAAACTCAGTTTGATGCGAAAAGGCCTACGTTCGAGACGGTTAGATAACGTTCTATCAACGTAGTGCAGCTTCGAATCATTTGTTGGCCTACGCGTCGTAGACTACGACTTAGTTAGTTGCTATTGTGGAATAGTCATTTGTTTCATTATGATTCATAATTTATCTACTAGAAAAGATCTGACTAGAAAAGTCATTTGCCATCTCATTTTTCAAAAGTAATAGAAGTTGATTGCACGCTTACCCCTTGAAATTCTCGCCAAATCCTCCTTCTAAACAGCGGATGTGAGGTAGGTTCCTGCGTAAGTTAGCATATTGCGCAGCCGGAGAAACCACCGAGGTCCTCGGTCCGAGGATGTTACTATCTGGATGAAAAAAGGTGATGGAATAGGTTTGACCTATTAGGTTGCACTGCATCTTAGACGAACAGAATGAATGGCTTCAATGATCTCCGTGACAAGAAGTTGTAGATATTGGGCAGAAAATCCCCTCTCCAGCCTTGCATATATAATCGCCCCTGTTAATATTTGGATTAACGTATTGGGAAGGTCGGATATTATGGTAACTGAAAGAAAATATGAATGTCTCATAAAGTAGTGGTCTACCTTGTGTGATCTTTTGTTAACTCATAAACTTCACCCATTAATTCATCGATCACATCAGCGATCGTACTTTTAGCTACTGCTCTATATCTGACACTAGCAGTACTATGAATGTTGAACTATGAAGGTATTTAACGTGAGTCACAGGGAAGTTCTGATACTAGATCAGAGAGAGCCTGTCTCAGAGAGGCTCTGTTTGACAGGATCAGATGTTCTGACTCAGGACTTCACAACATGATACTACAATCAGTAGTGTTTTCAACGACCTAGCCAGAGATTCGGGTGAAACGAGTAAATGTAATCTATGGACAGACGATGGATGATTCTGCAAAGCATCGTAATCCATCCCATCGGAACAAAAACAAAGTATAATTTGTGATCGATAGAAGTAGTCGTAGGAATTGGCTGGGCTACGGAGAGTATTTTCGCTCGTCGTTCATAATGGGACAGTGCCATTTTATCGTACAAGGTCCAAGGCGCTGGTGCAAAATCTATACTGTTCCTTGGAGCTCGCTCGGCTTCTTCGGAAGTTGTACTTTGCGCCAAAATGGCTTCGTTCGACCCACGTGACGTGAGTCACGCTGCGTAAGGCACGCATGATGCACAATTCACGTGTGTAAGATGCTGCTGCATCATTGTCGCTGTCCCAATCCCCCGTAATACACAATATGTC
>NW_003202954.1:6671-9004 GCF_000006405.1 Perkinsus marinus ATCC 50983
TTGTGAGTTTTTCACGCACGATTATATTGAGCTCGAATAGAAGTATCAATGATGTTCGTAATACACAGAGAATAATCCAGCAGTGGAACTCAGCTAGAGCGACAGTTGATGTCTTCATCTCGATCGTCGTCCTCGTCGTCGTCTTCTGATGCATGCCAGCCTGCCTTGGGAGCGTTCTTACAACAGAAGGGTATAGGGGTAAAGGGGAAGGAGGGGGCAGGGGAAGTGAAGTTGATGGAATTAAGTAAGTTGTTCTAGTGATGGTAACCTATTGCGTACATCGTTATAGGTGAGCAACAACGGGAAGAAGAGGCGAGGAAGGAGAATAGGGAGGTTCTTAGTCGAGGTGAGGACAGGTCTTAGTAATGGTCGTTCATATTTATCATTATTATAAATCATCATAATCAGGGATTCATTCAACTTAGAGAAATAAAGTTACCTAGAGTCTAGTAACAGTCACCGTAAAGTTCCTGATGTGATGATGACATTTACATGGGGAACTGATTGAAGAATGTGTTCCTAGCCATACGTGGACAATTCAAAATGATTTCCCCCGGGAACATTATAGGTTCCTGAATGATTTAGTAGTTATTTACTATCAAAATCAATGGTTGAACTTATTTGTCGATGGATAAAGAAACCGATTTCGAATGGGAGACTCCAACTGAACATAACAGGAGAGCGATGAAATGCCATTAAATCCTATTCTAGTACTGTAGATTCAGTACGTAGAAGGTGATAGAATTATCGGTAAACTCCTATACGGTTTCCCCAGCATTCGAGTGTTCGGAGGCTGTTTATGCGTACTTGGTAGGTTCACTGTTATCACAAATGAACGATTTAACGAATGTAATTCAACCAGGGGTTCGGGGAGCAGTGAAGGACACAAGGGTGCAGTCGAGGGTCGCTAGAGGTAGTTGCTGGATGATATGGATTATGACTGTTTTTGGACGGGTGAATAATTCCGTCTTGGGACATTCTCATAACTGTAGAGGATATAATATATATTTTCTTTAAGGTAGGAGATATTATAGATCAATACGATTCTTATCAATCGAGTCTTCATACGTGGCAATGTTGGAAAAATAGATTTCTCAATATCGTCTACTACACGCTAAATTCAATCATGGAGGCATACGGCTTCAGGGAAGGTCCTTTGGACACATTGGTGAATTCTGATTGAAAAAGTGTAAATAGTAAATAATAGTTTTCTGTTATTCACGTAGAACCTCGTAGGGCACTCACGAGCAGTGTGGGAGGAAAATATGCACATGGTCAACTACATGTGTTGGTGGTGACAATATGAAAAAAATGGGAATTATTGGTTTTTGAACACATCTACCCGACTTCGTATGTAAACTTCTCCCGTGTTCAGCTGAGGAGAGCGAACATATATTCTTCCAACATTTCACAGATACAGACAACAGAAGTAGTCGGAGGAGTGGTAAGTCGCCGTCATTTAAAATGGAGAGGAAATTGAAGGAAGCGAGAACGGTCCCTCTACCGAGTCGTCTTTCACAGCGTCATAAGAAGATCAGGAAGAACGGGTAGTAGCCAGTGTTGAAATATATGCACGTGTTGGTATTCTGAGGGAATTTTGGTAATTTTTGCGATTTTTTGTCGTAAATTTTGATAATTTGGCGAGGAAACTCCCGAGCTTAGGGGAGGAAACCCCAGCCCGTAGATCTCATCACCAGGGTTGGAGTAGGAATATATGATTGCTCCCCTCAGCTGAGATCAGGAGTTTCCACACTAATTATAGAAGTTTATATACCGATCCGGGCAGAAATGTACAGTAATTTCCTCAGAATTCTCCTATTGTCACCAGCACATGTAGTTACTATGTGCATATTCTCCCATATACTTCAATATTGGAAACAGCCGCGAGGGTTGGTCAGATTCCGTTGTGGAGCAGCTGTGACGACAGCTCAAGGCAAGCAGTTGAAGAGGGATCCTTCGGCTGGTCCTGTCTCCGATGTTAAGTTCTGGAAAGGTCGGCTGTACTAGTGCAATGCAGATCTGTATGTTTAGGGTCTTAGATAACCCTGGGGTAGGCCCTGCAGGGTGTTGGGTGGAAATTACGGGATTTGTGAGGGAGATAGCAATGCCAGTGGCTGAGCTCAGTCGCCTGGTGGACCGGTAGGCCTCGTGTGATCGGCTGACTCTGCCATCTGTGACTTGTTAGATTCTTATCTGACGGGAAAGTGACTCTGATGCACCGCAACGGTGACACGGTGAGAGTTTCTGGGCTTTTGGTGACACCAGGATTGGCTCTTTGCAAGATAATGCTCCGAGACGCTTCTCCAGAGGATCTGACTCATTTCACTCGATGG
>NW_003202954.1:9104-11342 GCF_000006405.1 Perkinsus marinus ATCC 50983
CAGTCACTCATGCAGCAGCGAGGTACAAAGCCTTCTACGATCGTAAAGCCAAGCCTACGGCTTTCTTCTCGAACGCCAGAGTCTTTGTACGTGCCGGATGGTCCGTCTGCACCTCCTGTCCCGTCTAGATTACGGACGAGGCCTGTGCCCTCTTCGGCAGCCTCTACTCCTGCAGCCTCATCAAGACCGTCTACGTTACTCCCGCGGCCGTTTATGTCGTCACCTCCTACAGCGGAGGGACGACCCGTTCACGGGCATTATTCGCCCCCGTCGCCGCCGCTCGCCTCTACACCGCTCCCGTCGCCGGCCCCTGGTAATCTTCAGAGCCCGGCTGAGTCGGTACCTTCGTATGGTTCCCTGCCTCCCCTGGAACCATCCCGACCTGTGTCACTTGACGAGCTTCCTCATGGACGCTCACGGTCTGTGACGTCTGCCACTCCTCTGGAGTCTCCCGAAGAGTCAACGCCGCTTCCCTCCGGTATGGCAAGCCCGATTATGGACGCTGGCTGCGAGTCTCCGGAAGGAACGCCGACACCCTCTGACAGAGGGCCTCTGTCAGCGACCCCATCCAACAACTTGCCGAAATGCCGCCGTCCTCGCCTCCGGCAGAGGCAGCGCCCGAGTCCACGAGACCCTCCACTAGGTCTAGGGCTGGTCACTGTTCTCGACCACCGACCCGCTTCGACCCCGACACCTACGTCCCGATGGCTCTTCGTTCTGAACGAAACCATGGACGTTCTAATTCTCCTTAATTGAGGAAGGAGGTTTGCGTGGGAGGAGAAAGAGATTGGTGGCACCAATTTGGTGCACCCTTCTAACTCTCTATACTGTCTCGAGTTGGACGATCTCTCGACCCTCCGCGTTGCCTTTTGTGAAAGCCTGCCGGCAGCCTTTCCCCGTTCATGGATAGTTCCCATACATCTCCATTCTGTACATGTCGAAGCCTGTTATTTAATTGGTTATGGTTGGATGTAAAGGTCCTGTACAACATGTTTTGGTTATTCCTGCAAGTTGATTTTACCATTGCCTTGCAGTAACTGCGGGATTCCGAGCCGTTTCGGAGGTTCCAATTCTGCGCTGTATTTCTAGTCTATCCAGTCGATATGTCTACGGTTTTGTCCCTGATTTACCCGTGATATCGATGATGCAGCCTGATCCGCCGAAGAGGACGACCTCAAGATTGAAGAAGTCGTTGCTGAGATCGTGACGGGCAGTGAAACCGAGAATGCTCAAGCTCAAGCCCCGGCTCAAGGCTCTGCTTGCTCTAAGCACGGCCCTTCGAGCTAAGCTGATTCTGTTCTATTCTGGACGGCTCGGACAAGCTGTTGCCGTAAGGATGAATTAAGTATGAGCCTTTTTATTATTTTGATTAAGTACACCGCTGTAGTATGTATTGCTAGAACTTGTATATGCTGCCCTCATTGATACGCTGCACGCGCGATACGCTATTTTCCGTCTGTAGCCCGGTTCGGATCTGCATGGGAGGAATGTGACGGGACGTGCTTCGCTCCGCTGTGGCCCACTGTCCCTATTCTCTGTGCGATCGTTCACTGTGTGCTACAGACCGTATCTGCGAGTGCTGCAACCGTTTCGCAGTATCTTTAGCTATTGGATATCGATCATACGTAATTGTCGTATAAGCTTAGTTCAAGCCTACTACGAGCTCTGTACAAGCACACTTTACACGTAGTCCACTCGTGTTCTGTACACGTACTCCACTCGTACTCTTATCCCCGTCGTCTATCGTAGTATCCCTGCGGTAGTTATACTCTCTGGTTATCTCTATCTCGCACAGTCACCACTCTGTACGTAGTTGGATATCTGATTATAGCCTAGTCAGCTCAACTTCTCATACCCTAGGTGTGCTGGTTGTGTTCTTCTCATTAGTTGGGTCGGTTCACTCGTGCGACATCCCTATGGTCCTCCAATCACTCTTGTGATTCGTGCTTGCGTTCGGTGATCTTGAGTCGAGATTCACGGACGATGCGCGAATCGGCTATCTGATTCTGAATCAGAGGCTCTGAGTAAAAATCAAGCATAAAATCGCCTTTTGATTTTTGAATCACGACCGAGATTTAATTCAAGCTCGAAAGATTCTGATTTCGCACTCTGGAGTAAAAAATCACTGAATCAAGCTGTATTACTCACTGTGTGATTTTTTTCTCTGAGTGAAAAATCTTACTCACCCCTCGAATCAGTATCCGCATACGGTCCCTGCGAACAATGGGCGAGCGAGAT
>NW_003202954.1:11442-12493 GCF_000006405.1 Perkinsus marinus ATCC 50983
AGACACGATCACCGTTGGAGGCGGCTGCCTAGATCGTCATAATGGTACCTCCATACGCGGCATGTCCGTTGCGCGTTTGTGGGTAGTGTACTCGCTATGAACAGCCAAACGTAAGGGCCGCTGGCACAATATCTCCTATGCTGCCTTCATTCCCTCGAAGTTCATCACGGTCTGCGCCCCGTTGTTGAAAATTTCGTGCGGCTGAACGTGGCGCCAGTCGTTTCCTCCTGTCAATGCAGCTTTTTCGTCTCGATCCGTCTCTCCTGTACTTTGTAATGGATCGCTCGTTACCACACTATTAGTCATAGTAACGTCCCTTTCGTTGTGTGCCGCAGGACTGTCTGCTGTTTTCGTTGCGCGGGCGAGATTGGCGTATAGCTTCTGTGTGGGATATCGTTTCTCGGATCGATACGCATGCACAGGGTCTTCGAGGAACAAGAGTTAAGATAAGCTTTTGGCTTTTCTCCTTCTCTCTGTCGAGTTCAGAGTCGGGTCTGTCTGACAGTTCCCAACATACTCCTATGTGGTTCACCGTCGGGATTCTATCTCTCGTTATCGTGGCTCAGGGTGTGGTCAGAGGCTCGAGCCAGGTGACTGGAGTTGGTGACATCGAGCGAGCCTTCCGGGAGTTCATAAGAATGTGGGATGCACCGTCAGATTGATAGCGTTAGTTGGCGTACAGCCACGCAGGTCCCCCTCTATTCCAATCTCGCAGGTACAACAAGAAGTATGGTTCGAAGGAACAGTACGAGGTTGCGAAGGCTGCGTTCATGCACAGTTTGAGGGAGATAAACGATCTGAAAGCCCATGGTGAATGATGTCGCAGGGCGACAGTCGCATCCACGATGCGAACCATTATGCTCTACTGTTGTGTAATTCAGGCGATATATCTCATGAGATCGGCCTCAATGAGCATGCTGATATACCACGTGAAGTATTCAATGAAGTGTCTACGTGTGTTCCGGATCCTGAACCCGAGGAGGAACAACCATTCTCGAATATCAATGGGTCAACCTGTGAGGCTACTCTCTATCGCTTCACGCAGAGGATA
>NW_003204003.1:0-3622 GCF_000006405.1 Perkinsus marinus ATCC 50983
TGAGGCAAGAGGTAGTTTAGCGGGATGGTTCACCGTAATGGCTTGGGCTTCTATGGACCGTCTGATCTTTCATATGGATGCCTATCGAATCGATGATGATTGCTGTTACAATGCATGCTGAGCTTGAATTGTCTGGAAATTCCAGACTGGGATGGTTGAAGCAGTGATATCCTGGCTCGGGCGTAGTAGAGAGTTAATGTGGGCCTTCTGCCGTCATATTATTCCGAGTTCATTTGCTACTGTATCGCATCGCCGTCCTATTTGTTGTTCCTAGGTAGAGATTCTGATGGGAGAATACAGAGCTGAGAAGAGGAAGCTCGAGATGACTGCGTTGCCGGCTGATGAAGCTGTTCTTAGAAGGGAGCACACGGCTATCACTCAGGATGTGTTGGACAGATTCGACAGTGATGAGGAAACGTATTTCATAGGCTGGCGTCTCTGCACGGAGTTGTTTGTATTCGTTTGTAGGGTCGCCGACTCTGCCGCATATAAGGACTTCCGTTCGCAGTTGGACCGCAACATGGGGGCTGAGTGGGACAGGTTGCGGAAGAAGAACATCGAGCTGTGGAAGGTTCATTCGGATGATGCCACGGCATGTGCTTTGGAAATGAACCAGAAGTAGATAGAACTTTTCGTTCGTAAGTTGTTCATCATGGTGGTGCTGTTAGATACATTAAAGAGTCCTGTCCCCAAGGGTGGATGTGTCTGTTCATGTTGTGGCCGAGCGCTCACGCTGCGCGGGTGAAGTCAAACTTGGACGAGTGTTTCGACACCAAGGTGGGCGATCTTCGGGCTGTTGTTCTAGTTGGAGCTAGCCATTCAGGCAAGTGTGAAGATGCCAATATCGATGCGACAGGCGGTGTTCGATAGCTGGTATGAAAAGGAGTTGGGGAAAGAGGCCGCTGAGGTGGGTGGTTTCTGCTGGGAGGCTGTGGCACTGTTCGCTGACTCGTTGAGATGTGTCGGTGTAGCTACTTGTGTTGCAGTGGTTGTTCTGCATCAGGTGAGGCAAAATCTGATGGTATTCCTCTTCACGCTGACTCTGCCTGTGGTTTGGATAAGTTGGTTGAGCACGCGCTCTCGGTGATTATCATTATGGTGGACAATAGTAGAATAATGCTAATGAAACGTAGAAGAAGGCTCTACTATATTAGCGAATAATAATGTGCAACATTCACTGACTTCTGTGTGGCCGACGCTGACGGTAGAAATTATCCGTAGAGTTTCCAGCTAAAACTGGTGTCGTGTGGAGCCACTCGGCGGCAGACCTCACTGGGGGCGTTTTGTAGGTTATGTTTCACTGAATTCTAAATGAGAGGATATAGGCGCATCGTATTGTTTTTTATAATAGAGGAGTTGGTATGCGCTGAGAAGCATGAGGATGGTCGTGGTGCGGTTTCCCGAAATTACGGTGATGAACTATCAGCGGATGAGGCCTCAGAGCTCATTGGTGCTCCATTCAACGCCGATTTCGGCCGAGGGATGGATACTGGTATGATTCTTCCGATGGGTGGGTTCTCACTCATCCCGATGAACGAACTTTACGATGCAATCGATGATGTCCATGAGTTGGCTGGCGGAGACAAGGCGGCGATTGCTCGAGCGCAGCAGCCGAAGCGACTCCGACATGGGATGGTCCCTGTGGGCAACGTTCTCAACGAACTACTCGGGCAAATGTTGAGTCAGATGATGACCGGTTCGTTGGGGGGGATAGAAGGGGAGTCCACCTTTAGCATGAATACGACGGCCAGCGAGGTTGTTATTGCTGGTCAAATCCCGAAGCAGACTCTACGGAGTGAACTCGGAGAAGAGGACAACGGTATCACCGTGAAGCAAATTGGTAGGGGTATCGCACTACAAGTGAGGAAGACTGACGGCCCGTTGGTGACGGAGATCCAAAGATATTATCCGATGTCGGATGACTGCTTGCTGGAAAAGACGAAGGTTGTCTATGATCAGAAGAGTGGCAAGCTCCGAGTGACCGTCCCCCGGAACTCGGACATGTCTGCTACTGATGGCGGCACAGTAAGCAACCCTGGGGCGCATTCGGAGGAGATCAAAAGGCAGCTCGATGAGGAAGCACAGAGAGATGGTGTTAAGGTCCGCTTTGGTGATGATGATACTCTCACTGTCATCGTCCCGACCTCACTCGGTCGAATGGCTAGGTTTAATGGGAGCCGCATCGAGTTGGAAAGTGGCCGAGTTGTGACGATACCTGTGGAAGTGAAGACGCTACTGGATGAGTATGAGGCTGATGAACTCGATGCGAGAGAGTATACATTCAGAAGCTCCGAGGTATCGAGGAAAATACCGATAACCAATGATGAGCTCTAGGAAGGATATTATACATTGTTCAAATTTGTTCTGTGAAGTGCGGTGTTGTATATAGAACTAGTGTGTTGAGTCGAGTCGAGGATTGCTGAGACCGATGAGCAAACAAATAGACATAGAGTGATGCGCATTTCCTGCTTCTTGCGGACTGCTGCCGATCGCATGACAGTTCTACTCAGAATGGCTGTCGATGCGAGTGAGTAGCGATTCTCTCCGGATGCATCGTAATTCGATGGTCTAAGTTCATGGTAAACACTCCCGTTCAGACTAGCGTCAATTTACGCGAGTCGCAGAGGGGGTAAGTGTTATGCCGTGACTCCCTGTCGGTAGATAAACGTTGGGTAATTGCATCGTGGTATAGCTGTATGGAGTCATTATTCTCATCTCGCTAGGTAGTGAACTATGCAGACAATGATGCACTATATAAAGTTACACGCATTAATGACGAAAAGTGTCGTACGTCCCAGAGTGTCGAATTCCGTTTCCTATCGAGACGCGAATACCTCACCTATTCATTCCTTACATACTACAAAACTCAAAACCCGACAAGCATGAACTTTCTCATCAATCGTTACACAGCTGGCGCACCAACAGAGGTGACAGAAGTTACCGCGGAGAAGCAAAGAGATCGATAAACCTCATACTAATACCGACTTATAACTGACACAGCCAACCTGTAGACCCTGGAAGCCCAAGAACAAGTCGGGGCTCCAGCACTTACGTCTACAATGGTGCAACCAGAGGATCAGAATGATGGAGAGCACGGAAGGTAATTACATGGGTTCCATATCATACTCGCCTTCCTCTTCGTCGAATTCACCTTCTTCCTCAGCAGTGGCATCTTGGTACTGTTGGTACTCGGAAACCAAGTCGTTCATGTTGGACTCAGCCTCAGTGAACTCCATCTCATCCATACCCTCACCAGTATACCAATGGAGGAAAGCCTTCCTTCGGAACATTGCAGTGAATTGTTCAGCCACCCGCTTGAACATCTCTTGGATGGCAGTGGAGTTACCCAAGAAGGTCACGGCCATCTTGAGGCCCTTGGGGGGGATATCGCAGACACCGCTCTTGATGTTATTGGGGATCCACTCGACAAAGTAACTCGAGTTCTTATTCTGGACATTGAGCATTTGCTCATCGACTTCCTTGGTCGACATTCGGCCACGGAAGAGAGCGGTAGCGGTCAGATATCTACCATGTCGAGGATCAGACGCGCACATCATGTTCTTGGCATCGAACATTTGCTGGGTCAACTCGGGCACGGTAAGGGCGCGATATTGCTGAGAGC
>NW_003204003.1:3722-6385 GCF_000006405.1 Perkinsus marinus ATCC 50983
CATAGCCTCCTCTATTGAGCTCTCATTAGGGATCGCTCCCACCTAATACTCCCGAGGCTTGGGAGCATGAATTCCTCCGCTACCAAGAATTTCCTGAGTACCAGCGAATCCACAAGGTGATGTCATATCGCAGCCTCTTCGACAGTAGGACCTGCGATTCTTCAGAACACAATGACAGTTGATGAGTTCAAAGAGATATACCTTATCGAGTGGTTTCATAGAATGCTCGGAAGAGGTACGCTAACAGCTTGATCAAGGTCCAACAGACCGCTGCAGGTATCGGGATATTCGTCGGAGTGCCCTTTATTTTCCTATCACTGAGCAGAGTCATTAAGTGGCCCTTGGGGACCCGCTTAAGTCTCCTCCTGGGTGCCGGTGCCACACAAGTATATACCTTCCTACGATAGCGAGTGTCACTGTTCGTATCAGGGTATAGTCGGGTGGTGGATGGTTCGCTCTGGTCTCGAGGAGAACCCTGATCCCTATGCGAGGCCTCGAGTTTCCAGCTATCGCATGTGCTCCCACTGGCTAATGGCACTGCTTCTCTATGGAGGTCCGTGGCTCGCAGCGCCATCGTTACCCTCACAGCAGAGTTAACCTCTCAGGTACCGTATGGTGCGGTTTGTCAGTACTCAGACCCACTCCAGCATCAACTAAGCTGGCGTCGCTGACTGCTCTGAAGTCCCTCAGGCGCTGGGCTCTCGTACCCACTCTAGCAGCCTTGATTACCCTCGCCAGCGGGCCCTTCGTTGCCGGTGAGTCGACTGGGATACCGCGATTGCTTTTATTCCATCGGTAATTTATACTGCACAGGTTTGGACGCTGGACGAGCTTTCAACACGTGGCCCAAGATGATCGATGACTGGGTACCCGATGAAGCATGGAGGTTCTGGGGTGAGATCCTAGACCGATTCAAGTCTGAGAAGTCCGGGCTTGTAGGTGATCTGATGTCTACTGGACACCCTCAGTGGCTAGCCGCCACGGAGAATACAGCAGTTGTCCAATTCAATCATCGTTGTTTGGCATACTCGACCGTTATCTCGTCTGTTCTCCTCGGTATCTACGCCAGGAGGATGAAGGATGTGAGATATTTTTATTCAGCTCCATCTCGTCATAAATCATATTCAGTCCATCCCTAAGAGTGCCTATAGAGCGGCTCTTTCAACGAGTCATCTCTCGATCGTGCAGATGCTACTCGGCATCTCAACTTTACTAATGTATGTCCCTACAGAACTAGGTGAGCACGCAGTGTTCCTTTCTATGGTGAGTGTGTTGCTGCTAACACTCAGGAGTGCTACATCAAGGAGGTGGTTTGGCAGTATTCACTGCTCTGATCATGCTCCGACATGCTTGTCGTCTCCCATTGCCGGTGACAGCCGCATAGGTGTCACCGGTTGAGAAGTACCCGGGTGTTTCTGGAGTGATTATTCATAATAATGCTGTCCTATTCTGTTCAACATTCTGAACATGTGAGGTAACTTTTTCTACTGTGTCTTGTCGAGTTCCTTACTGTATTCTCACATAATTCACAACTCTAAAATGACCAACATCATGAAGGACTAGCCGTGGGGTAATTAACAACTCAACAGAGGTGAGATATCCTATATCGACAATCAGACGCCCTGTAGCAAACGACAGGCCAGCGACACATATACCAAAGTAACCTCGAGCCTTCGTGCTCCCAACTGGAATATCATCGATGCGGGTCGATGTTAGTCCTGGATACTCCTGACGAGTCTTACAAAAGTCTGGTGCTCTATTTTATCACATGGCATTGACAGAATCAATACACATGCACCAAGGCATAGAAACGCTGCAAACCTCCTAGTGTACAACGACTTAACAAAGCGATCACTTGCACTTCTTAGACTCCTTAGCCTCATTTCCCATCTTCATCTTGGGGGCGGCACCCTTCCGATGATCATCATTCACGGCTGATACATGCCAATCGTAGTTGGCAATGAACGTGCATGCTATCGCTATATGAGCAGCAAAGAAGAGCGTCGAGGCTCCGAAAAGCTCAATGAACCTGCGCACAGCAGCGCAATCTGATGGAGGCACTCAGGAGTAAGCGGTCCGACTTACGTATTCCTTCCCTCGAACTCGAGTTCATACGCAAAGAACAACCAGAGACCTTCAGTTGACAGCCACAATACTGAGAAATATCCAATTGAACAGCAGAGGTGCGGTAAAGACGATCACAACGAGAGGTGATTAACGTCATGACATCATGCAGACCCGGCCCACCTCCAAGTGCCAGTAGCCAAGTTTTGCTCACAGTGGGCTTGAGTTGGCCCAACGCCAATGGTAGCAGAGCGAGATACCATACAAAGTACTGTGCCGTGCACACCTTGTTGAAAGCCACAAAGAGTAGAGTCTGGAGAATGATGCATAGGCGTTAGGGATGGGCAAGGCGTTACCTGGAGGAAGCTGCCCATGTTGAGGCTGGTTCTACTAAATCCGCATCCAACAGCGAGGACTGCCACCCACTGTGGGATGAACGTAACCACCGATAGAGCTATCGAGGGGGTCTCTGCTGACAGGTACCTACAACACTCAATGGGACACACATGGAATCGCATAGGAAAACTTACATCAAATAGAAGAAGATCGAAAAGTTATGGCGATGATCTATTCGGACGAAATGGTAGAGGTACGTCTGG
>NW_003204003.1:6485-8849 GCF_000006405.1 Perkinsus marinus ATCC 50983
AGTGATACTTGATTCGGAAGTGCAACCCGATTAGTGTATATGATATAGTTGAGACACTGCTGAGGGTCTATGACTCGGCTTCAGACTATCAAATACAATTACCGATGCTCTACAAGTGATACTTGATTCCGAAATGGCAACCCGTTTAGTGTATATGATATAGTTGAGACACTGCTGAGGGTCTATGACTCGGCTTCAGACTATCAAATACAATTACCGATACTCTACAAGTGATACTTGATTCCGGAATGGCAACCCGTTTAGTGTATATGATATAGTTGAGACACTGCTGAGGGTCTATGACTCGGCTTCAGACTATCAAATACAATTACCGATACTCGACAAGTGATACTTGATTCCGGAATGGCAACCCGTTTAGTGTATATGATATAGTTGAGACACTGCTGAGGGTCTATGACTCGGCTTCAGACTATCAAATACAATTACCGATACTCTACAAGTGATACTTGATTCCGGAATGGCAACCCGTTTAGTGTATATGATATAGTTGAGACACTGCTGAGGGTCTATGACTCGGCTTCAGACTATCAAATACAATTACCGATGCTCTACAAGTGATACTTGATTCCGGAAGTGCAACCCGATGAGTGTATATGATATAGTTGAGACACTGCTGAGGGTCTATGACTCAGCTTCAGAGCACCAGACACAATTACCGATGCTCTACAAGTGATACTTAGTTCCGGAATTGCAACCCGATGAGTGTATATGATGTAGTTGAGACACTGCTGAGGGTCTATGACTCGGCTCCAGATCACCAAACACAATTACCGATACTCTACAAGGGATACTTGATTCCGGAATGGCAACCCGTTTAGTGTATATGATATAGTTGAGACACTGCTGAGGGTCTATGACTCGGCTCCAGATCACCAAACACAATTACCGATACTCTACAAGTGATACTTGATTCCGGAATTGCAACCCGATTAGTGTATATGATATAGTTGAGACACTGCTGAGGATCTATGACTCGGCTTCAGACTATCCAACACAATTACCGATACTCTACAAGTGATACTTGATTCCGGAATTGCAACCCGTTTAGTGTATATGATATAGTTGAGACACTGCTGAGGGTCTATGGCTCGGCTCCAGATCACCAAGCACAATTACCGATACTCTACAAGTGATACTTGATTCCGGAATTGCAACCCGATTAGTGTATATGATATAGTTGAGACACTGCTGAGGGTCTATGACTCGGCTTCAGACTATCAAATATAGTTACCGATACTCTACAAGTGATACTTGATTCCGGAATTGCAACCCGATTAATGTATATGATATAGTTGAGACACTGCTGAGGGTCTATGGCTCGCAGGGTTTGTCCATTGGGAAAATGGGAAAAGTTTCCCTTGGGAAATTTCCCACTTTCCCGTTCCCGGAAAAACTGCCAGTTTTTCCCTTGGGAAAAATGCGAAAACACCTCGTTTTTCTCTCCATGAGCAGTGTAAACTACGGGTCATACTCATAAAGCGATCATATTTATCCCAGTGTTCTTAAATGTCCATAGTAAAGTGCAAAAGCAGTGTTCCAGCCGTGTGAGCGATTTTTCCCACCCTGGGCGCGCGCTTCTCCACAAGTCTCTCTATAGCGCGCTTATCATCGAACATTACTCTCACGAAATCTGACTCTGTTTTAGTTATCCAACGGTTTGGAAGCCCAAAACTTCGATATATACGACTTCAGTGTTGATTTGGGACATTGTTGAGGGCCAGTTGGCCCGGCCAACTTGGCCGTGACCCAATGAAGATGATGCCTGCTGAGATGTTGTCGTGCCTTCCAGCTGTTCCAAATGCCAAACGCTTCGAGTGGACGTTGGCAAAAGTGGCATATGTACTTCCATCCATCAGGGGTATAACACAGCTGGTAGAAACCATCGGGTTTAAACTCTCCCTTCGATGGACCGTCCATCATGAGCGATAGACGTAGCGATTCAAAAAGCTAAGAACGAAGTCCCTAACGCAGATAATCAATGCCCTGAATCTTCACTCAAAAACTTCGAGATTAGTTAGAATAAGGATCTCATCATACGTATAGACTATCCACTGATTATTTGAATAATCGTGGTCAACTCGTTGGGCCAGTTTACTCGGCGACGGTCACCGGCGTGTGTGAAGGGACAGACACGTTGTGTCGACACAACACCTAGCGTTATTTAGCAGTGATTCAAAGTTCTTCTAGGATGTTGGGTTACATCCCACCTTCGCCTCAGTTATTTGTCGTCCCTTTTCCAACCTCCCACCCACCCTGGCGATGTGGTGTGGCACCTCACGTTCCGTGTGAGGTTGGCCCCATCACATTGGCCGAGGATCACACGTGTTTAGTGTCATCCTCCGG
>NW_003204003.1:8949-10726 GCF_000006405.1 Perkinsus marinus ATCC 50983
TTAGGGTGATTTATTTCAATCGGCGGCTCTTAGCTACTGAGGGCATCCGGTAGGATTCCCCCGGAGGTTCAGGTCCTCTTCTTCGGTGGACAACTCAGCATTCCTTTAGGCTGTCGGTCTCTGCTGCACCTCTGCCATCCCGATGTTGCCTTCAAGCTTTACCTCATACTCGATAGAGTGCCCTGGGCCATCGCATCACAACTATGATGTTTGTCGTTCAGTCAACGACGCGGCTGGACGAGGCGGAGCTCATTAGGCTTGCATCTAGCCTGAGTGGACTAAAATGTGCCGTCACTATCTCGCCTACTACAGCTTTACCACCTGTCCACTAGGTCGGATTTACGATCCCCACTATTATAAGGACATACCGGAAATAGTGTTTTTTGAAGGGCTCCTTCTATATCTAGCTCTTAAAGGTTCCGTGCTAGCATAAGAGCAGCCAACGGCTGTGCCGAGGTGGTCGGCTGGGTCTAGCTGTGTAGGGCGACAACACTTTAGTTGGTTTATGTATGCATGGGGACCGCTGACGTTTTAAGCGACGACTTGTGCTCTGCGATAAGCCCTTTCGCAACGTCAGAGTCGTCGTATCAGGTCAAAGGTTAATTCACGTCCCGATGCCGACTAGAAGGCATCTCTGGCTGTTATCGATGGGTTAGAATAAGCTGGGAGCGGATCAACTAGGATGGCTATCAACTGTTGTGAATAGACCTCCCTGCGGTTAGCACAATGGCCGAGGTCTTTGCTGCTTTTCCTGTGGAGCTTTCTAGTATCGCTTTTCCTTTATAGTTTTGGCGTAGTTGAGATGTTGTGAGTGTGGTAGAAGGGCCGACATCCATTTAGCTCTGCCCACTACCATCAGCTCTCCTATTGCGACTACGATTTATATAACGGGGTTGTTCACTCACATTTGTAGGGTATCGTACTACCTGTCCGTAGTCTGTAAGCGATGAAGAGCAGCCACTCGTAATGTGTGCAACCTTCTCATGCGATTAGGATTCATGAGCTCGGACAGGGCCATACCACACGGCTCGACGTAGGTCGATCGTCAGTACTGACGATGTTGTGGTGGTCCGCTGCAATAAGGAGGAGTTGATAGTGGTAATACAAGGGGAGGATGAGAGATCGAGGCCTGCAGAGGCCCAGGGATGTTCTCCACTCCTTAACGAAAGTGTGGTTGGAGTAGGATAGAGTGGTCGCAATGAGGACAGGTGCGATAGGAGCATATATATCGCTCTATGTAGCTTACAAGAAGTCAGTGTGATGAGACTTGACCCTGGCTATAGGCAGATCTAGGATGGTGCTCTTCGAAGTTATCTGTGATCGTTTGAGTACTTCGCAAGATAGTCATGTGAAAGCGGGAGCAGGCCCTACTCAGCAGGGAGTTTATTATACAACCTTCCGTATTGATAAGGCCACGGGGGGGACCTCGGGTCTCGATAGGCGCGGGAGTGGCTGAGGGCGATGTTGCCGGGAAAGTCGTGCTGGTGCATGTTATGTTTTTCCTTGTGTCATTTCCTCTATTGTGAGTGTGGGGTTTACAGTCGATCACCGTCGTCGTCGTGCTGGTCTGTAGCTGGGATGCACGTCATCTAAGGTCGTCTCCTATTGCACTATGAGCCTGTTAGCCTACAGTGCTGTTCACTGTGTAAGAGACCTTTAGCCAGAGGAATGTCTAGTGAGCTACTCAGCCACTGGAGTATTCCGTTTCCAGTACGGTGTGTCCGTCTATAAGGAGTGTATATCACAGGTGCAGAAGGCGGCTGAATGCCATCATAGC
>NW_003204003.1:10826-61049 GCF_000006405.1 Perkinsus marinus ATCC 50983
GGCGGAGCTCATTAGGCTTGCATCTAGCCTGAGTGGACTAAAATGTGCCGTCACTATTTCGCCTACTACATCTGTCGCGCCCGTCCACTAGGTCAGATTTACGATCCCCACTATTATAAGGACACACCGGAAATAGTGTTTTTGAAGGGCTCCTTCTATATCTAGCTCTTAAAGGTTCCGTGCTAGCATAAGAGCAGCCAACGGCTGTGCCGAGGTGGTCGGCTGGGTCTAGCTGTTAGGGCGACAACACTTAGTTTGGTTCATGTATGCATGAGCACCGCTGACGTTTTAAGCGATAACTTGTGGTGCTCTGCGATAAACCCTTTCGCAACATCAGAGTCGTCGTAACGGATCAGAAGTTAATGCGGTATCTACAAGGTATCTTTGGCTGTTATCGATAGGGAAGAATGAGTTGAGAGTGTAATTAGGATGGCTATCAACAGTTGTGAATATTAGCACAGTGGCCGAGGTCGTTGCTGCTGCTCCTGTGGAGCTTTCTAGTATCGCTTCTGCCTTTATAGTTTTGGCGTAGTTGAGATGTTGTGAGTGTGGTAGTAGAAATACAGATTAAGAGTATAGCGTATGAGAGGGCCGACATCCATCTAGCTCTGCCCACTACCATCAGCCCTTCTATTGCCACTACGACTTATATAACGGAGGTCTTCACTCACCTTTGTAGGGTATCGTACCACCTGTCCGTAGTCTGGAAGCGATGAAGGGCAGCCACTCGTAATGTGTGCAACCTTCTCATGCGATTAGGATTCATGAGCTCGGACAGGGCCATACCACACGGCTCGACGTAGGTCGATCGTCAGTACTGACGATGTTGTGGTGGTCCGCTGCAATAAGGAGGAGTTGATAGTGGTAATACAAGGGGAGGATGAGAGATCGAGGCCTGCAGAGGCCCAGGGATGTTCTCCACTCCTTAACGAAAGTGTGGTTGGAGTAGGATAGAGTGGTCGCAATGAGGACAGGTGCGATAGGAGCATATATATCGCTCTATGTAGCTTACAAGAAGTCAGTGTGATGAGACTTGACCCTGGCTATAGGCAGATCTAGGATGGTGCTCTTCGAAGTTATCTGTGATCGTTTGAGTACTTCGCAAGATAGTCATGTGAAAGCGGGAGCAGGCCCTACTCAGCAGGGAGTTTATTATACAACCTTCCGTATTGATAAGGCCACGGGGGGGACCTCGGGTCTCGATAGGCGCGGGAGTGGCTGAGGGCGATGTTGCCGGGAAAGTCGTGCTGGTGCATGTTATGTTTTTCCTTGTGTCATTTCCTCTATTGTGAGTGTGGGGTTTACAGTCGATCACCGTCGTCGTCGTGCTGGTCTGTAGCTGGGATGCACGTCATCTAAGGTCGTCTCCTATTGCACTATGAGCCTGTTAGCCTACAGTGCTGTTCACTGTGTAAGAGACCTTTAGCCAGAGGAATGTCTAGTGAGCTACTCAGCCACTGGAGTATTCCGTTTCCAGTACGGTGTGTCCGTCTATAAGGAGTGTATATCACAGGTGCAGAAGGCGGCTGAATGCCATCATAGCCGCTCACTTAGTTGTTGACAAGGACTCAATGCTGTGGGGCTCGGATCGGCAAGTTGAGACTATCGTTGTGGATCATGCCCACCTTGCTGACTGTGGGGGCCAGTTGATATTGACCGGCATGCTCTGGGCAGTTGCTGCTGCTGCTGATCTACAGACAGTACTCGTAGGTCACTGTGACGCTGCTGCTGTGATGTCGTCGGATCACCCTTGGTCCGAGTAGCTGCAAGTGGGGTTCTCTATTGTTGTGCATGATGTGCCGTTGATTTGTCTCCTGCGTGTGTACTGTCTTGAGTTGGATGCTGGTCTCGGAAGCCTCATCTCATTCAGTCGGCCTTCCCTTCTTACTCCACTTCCCCTCTACCATACCCTTATCACTAACGATATGAGTGACGGGGGTGGTTCGACTCCACTAGGGGTCGACTGGGCCGGGGCCTTTGCTGCCAGCAGCAGCAGCTTCTCACTGGATAGACAAGGCGTGGAGGGCTCCATCACGCCGTCCTCCTTCCGACTGCAGCCCTTGGGAGATGAGGACTTTGGCGGTGAGTTCTCCCCTCAGGCTCTTGCGGGCCTCACGCCTCTTGCTGTGGACGGCTCGCTCACACCGGGGTTTCGATTACAGCCCCTCGGTGATGAGGAGTTTGGCGGCCATGCCCAAGCCGCTGCCCAACAGTTGAAGCCCCTAGCTGCGGTAGACCGACAACAGCGGAACTACGTGGCTAGACTCGGCGCTGCAGATGATGCTAATGTAAGGGCGCGGCAGTGGCGGGGTAGTTACGACATAGAAATGATGCCTGGTGGTGAAGTGATATCGACAGGCCAGCAACAGCAGCAGCAGCCTCCTCGTAAAAGGAAGCATAGTGGCACTGACATTGATGGGGCTCCCTCGGGGATGCCAACTGGTCAAGGGGCCTGGCCTGTGAGCTATGGTATGTTGTCGGGCATGGTCCTTGGGCTGGATACGGCCATTGGAACTGTGGCTGAGAATGGTATTGTGCGGGCTAGGGCTCCTAAGGCGTTGCCGATGCCGGTAGTGCAGCAAGCTGGTAGAAGAGAGGGGCATCTGTTGCGGGAGATGGAGCCTTTCCTCCAAGGGCCTTTGGACATGTACTGCAATGCCCTGGAGGGTTCGGATGAGTTGTTATCCTCCTTCCCGAGCTTCCTCTCAATGGTAGCAACAGACCTTGTTGGTCCCGAGATGGACTCTGGTGATGAGGCTAGAGCTGCTGCGGCCGCGGAGTCGGGTAGTGAGGGCGGCTCTAGCGACGACTGGGACTCTGATGTGGCGGATTTGCGTCGCTCCGCTAGGCAGCAGCTTATGGAAGATTCCCTACGTGGTGCCCCTCATGCAGAGTGCGGCAAGGAGCTCTTGGGTATTGAGTACTGGCCTCAGTTCACTACTATAGTGGCTATGAAACCGACGCCTTTGCGGGCTAATGAACAGCGGTATCATCGGCGGCACCTCTGGCAGGTGGATTTTGATGCATATAATGACAAGTGGTGGTGTCGAACTCGGGCGGAACCCTTACCAGTGGTGTCGACCGAGAGCAGCCCAAGTACGTCAGCAGCGAATACCCCGAATAGTCAGGCGGCTCCTATACAGCCAAAGAAGGCCTGCCGGTATAACACGCCCAAGGAGGTGTCCCTTCGGGATGAGTCCACCTACGTTCTACTCGAAGGTGTTGAACAGTACCCTATACTCATGCACCAAGTGGGCATGAGCGCTTACTTGAATACGTATCTACCTGCTAGCAGCAGAGTCATGAGCCCGGCCCCTCCTAGTGACACTCTGGGGCGAGTACGCTACGCCGGTGATGATGGCTTCATCCCTGGGGTTTATGGCGGCAATGTTGTCAGATTTGACCCCATGTCTGGAATTAACTCATGTACTCTTATCGAGTCGGTCCTCCTACGAGCGCCTCTATTTGAGCACCAAACCGACCCTACGGACTTCCTGTTCATACGCTGTCAGGAGACTGTGGCTGCTAGCAAGGGCAGAGGTCACAATGTTAAAAGGTCGAGAAAGCAGCAGCAGCAGACAGACAATACTACGAAGTACATTAATATTATACGACCACTACAGCGGCTCGTTTGCATGGGCCAAGCTGAGCCGTTGGTGAAGGTGGACCCGCCACTACCAGCTAAGATCAATCCTCTTATGCGGTCCAGGATCGTGCTGGAGACCCGCAAGTCCTTCCGGCATTATCGTCGGCCCCTAAGACCTGACGATGTGGTTCGAATGTTTGGGCATGCGAACAAGAGGACTACTCTGGAGCGCTTCATAGCGGCGGCGAATCATGAGCTCCAGGTCCGTCCCGGCCAGCCGATGCCTCAGTTGGATCCTTCGGCTGAGATGAGTTTGGTAGAGTCATGCAAGATGGACTCCATGCTCGAGGGCATTCGGCGTCTCTGTGAGAGGGGAGTCACCAAGCTGGTGACAGGGGATCGTATACGGCAGGCTGTGCGAGAGATAGAGACCCACGAGTCGAGTATGAGCAGTAGGTCTAAGGATGAGCGAGTCCGGTATGATGCCATGCAAGTCGAAGCTGAGCTCAAGACGACACCGTGGAGTCTCAGTAACGACTACTGGGAGGTCGTTGAGGGCGGCAAGCGTGGGGCCTTTTTTGAGTTCTCGCACTTGGGTGACCCAAGTGGGGGTCGAGGAGAAGGGGTCAGCTATGTACGGCAGCAGAGGTCAGTGGATGCAGCTTTGGGGGCAGGAGGCGTTGCTAGCGGTCAGAGGCTGAGTCAAAAGCTGGGGGACCTTCGAGCAAAGAGTGCCAAGGAGCTGAGGCAGGATATGCGCAAGTTGGGTACGCCGGAAGCTCAGTTGGCTGGGCTTGGTCGCTGGGAGCTGGTCCGGCAACTGTCCGTCCTCTTGCGAGGTGGTGAAGATGCGGATGTCGCTCTAGCAGCAGCAGCGAGCAATGAGTTGCCAGCCAAGAGGAAGCAGTTGCATAGCGAGCGGTTGGCGACGGCTTGGCGTAAACAGTATAAGGCATTGTCGAGGGAGGACAGGGACTTCAGTGATGTTGATTCTGATGATGACGACGCCAATGAAGCTGACATGTCTAAAGTTGGCGAGGACAAGGCCCCAATAGATTCCCTAGAGGACGATCTGTTGGCGGATCTGATGGACTCCTCACCGAAGCAGGAGCAGGTGGCTGCTGACTCTGGCGAGGAGATCGTACCGAGGCTGAAAATAGTGACCACTGGGCGAGAGAAGGTCACTGGTGCGCCGTGGACCAGGGTCCAGTATGTGTATGGCCGGCATAATATTGATATCTATAAACGGTGGAAGATGATTGACAATGTTGACTCAGCGGCTCTGAAGGAGGTCATCTCGTTGAACGACTCGAGTGGTGGTGGTGGCAGTAACCTCGACAAGAGTTTGAAGATCCATCAGCTATTGAGAGAGAGTATTGAGCAAGGGAAGTTGGCACCCAAGGAGGTTACTAGATGCTCGAGGTGCCACTTCTATGGTCACGAGGCTGAAGACGTAGACAGATGCCCAGTGAAGGGCAATGTATCATAGTCATATTAGTCTTAAAAACATCATGAGTACTTTCTTCTCTATTTCGCTTGCACGTCTTTCCTATGGTACGCCTAAAGCGAGATTAACGTTACTATAACATTGTTATACTATGCTGCTGCTGAGGGATGATTATTGGGTTCAACGGTCCGATAGTGCAAGGCGGTGAGTTGTATTTAACCCCGGGCTTGAAATTCCAGTTGATTCGTCCCTCCCATCACAACTGCCGCTATGTCAAGCGAAGTGTCCACGAAATCAAGTTCGTCTCCGGTCACATGCATTCGTGCTGGGTGGGTGGTCCAAGTCGATGAGGATAACTCTGTTATTCCTGACGGTTGTGTCGTTTGGGACAACGAGTAAGTACAGTTACTGATGTAGCTGCAGTTACCTCTCCTTGGTCTCAGGTCTCGCCGTATCCTCAACGTTTGCCCTTTTTCTGAGCTCCCGGCTGATTTCGAGGTCACTGAGCATTTGCCCAAGCATGCCCTCATGCCTGGCTTGATCAACTGCCATACACACTCCCCGATGACGCCCCTTAGAGTGAGCAACTACACCTTTGTGAATCTTAGATTCGGCGAAGGAAAGAACATCCTGAGAAAAACAAAATCCGAATTTTGTATTATATGAGGAGTTTTTACGAAATGAAAGTTCAAATTCAAAATGAAATTTGAGATTTTGAGTGAAAAAGTTCAACTCTACCAAACACAAGCCCGGTTTCGACCCACGAAATTTTTATTCCACGAAAATCAAATTTCATTTTTCAACTTGTTTTGAGCCTGAAAAGCTGTAGTGCAGCTCGTACGGTATGAGAGCGATCATCTACTACTCTGCTGTTTGCCTCACGGCGACTATTCCGTTTTCAGGGATATTCTGACGATCAGAATTTGCAGGATTGGCTTCAGAAGTATGTCTGGCCCGCTGAAGGGAAGTAAATCTCATACCGCACCCTGCCTCTGGACCACACCTTTGACTGTGATGTTCAGGTTTGTTTGCCCTGAGTTTGTAAAGCTCGGCTCGCAGCTCGGCGTGTATGAGATGCTCCTCTCTGGTGAGTTAGTCGTCGCCTACAGTAGGACTCATAAATGCCATGGTCGTGATTGTAACTGCGATGAGATTAGGTCGAACTCAGATGATGGAATAGCAGGATTGTCGTGGTTGTTGCTCTCGCCTCTCGTGGTTTTATGTTGCTGCAAAGCTATGACTATGACGGTCCCTAGGTTCTACAGCATTCGTGGATATGTATATGTTCCCTCGCTCAGTGGCTGAGGTAGCTAATGCTGCACACATACGGTAGGTCTCATCACGGCGATTAGTCCCGTATATGGTAATCAATTCAGGTGCTTCAATGGCGAAGCTGTGATGGATATTGGCGATGGCTCTATTGACCAGATGATCGATGCTGGTGCTGATTATGTCAACAACAAGGGTCAGTAGGACGCTCCTACACTCGAGCATTTGAATCTCGCTCTGGCAGTGTTGGACTATGTGTCTGCTTTCCTCAGCTGAGCTCAGGAACTTCCTTGCTTATTATAGAAGTTAACCCACCCGATTCAGATAGAAGTGTATAGAAACTACTGAGAATTTCCCAAAATTCCCTCTAAATTTTTTATTGTCACCAACACCTGTAATTGACCATGTGTGTATATTCCGTCGCACTGCTTTCTGGCCTGACGGCGGAGCGATGCGGTCCGCAGCACAGATAGAGTGCGTGGCTAACGCTATGTTGACGAGCTCGTCCGTTTTCGTTTGTTTTCATTATTCATCTTTAGATAATCGCAGCGACATGGTTACCCCCCTGAACATTGCACATACCTGCTACACAGTAAGGAGGGCATCTCAGCTCGAAGTTTTCATGTCGTTATTACGCACTGCGAAGAATTATTGCCAACATCAGGTGCCGAAGGATAAGCTCAGCAGAATTTCTACCATTGCTGAATCAGCCGGGACCAGAGTTCATGTCCATCTTCACGAATCACAGGCCGAGGTTGACGAGTACTCCCCTCTTTGTTATTGGTAGTGTGCCGATGTCTGGTCCAGTTACCTCAAGCAACACGGGGAGTCGGCTATTGATGCCTTGGACGAAGCAGGCTTGCTTAATGACCATCTCATTGCGGCCCACTGTGTGCACATGACTGATGACGTGAGTCGCTGGGTAAGTCATTTTCTCGATGACTTTCCTTGGCTCTCAGGAGATTGCTCGGTTTGCTGAGGCGGGCGCTAATGCTGTCCACTGTCCACGATCGAACGCCAAGCTTGCTAGTGGCATAGCTAAGGTGGGAGCTCATGCTTGGTCAGTGGAGGGGGAAGGTTCCTCCTTGAGGCCAGGTACAGAGAATGCTGGATGCTGGTGTGAATGTGTGTCTTGGAACTGATGGACCGTGTTGCAACAACTCGATGGATATGCTACAGGAGATGCAATATGCAAGTCTACTAGGAAAGGTTGCAGGTAGCGAGGAGAAATGCACAGTGAGGGCGTAGAGACTCGCGCAGGACCTGGTGTGAGCCCTAAGAACGTCAACTGTTATACGGCAGTTCGCATGGCTACTATTAACGGCGCCAAGGCTGTTGGGAGAGAGACGGTAGGGCTTGTGGTCCCTCATATCTCGATCGTCAGTTGTGTAGGACCTGGGCTCATTGGAAGCTGGTAAACTCGTTGATATGATAGCCATCGATCTGGGCCGTTTGGAGAATCAGCCCGTGTATGATCCTGTGTCATCAATTGTGTAAGTGGGGTCAGCTGAGGTTTATACGCATATGCAAAGCGTGTTCGGCTACGGTTAGTGTACGGTACTCGTAGTAGAGGGTTGGACGTAGGGCTAGATCTATATCGATGCTGAAATACAGGAGTCCTCAGTGGAGCCTGAAACCTATCTGTTGTTTATGTATGGGTACACGCATTACCCCAACTGGCATGCATTGACGTAGCGGTATAGTAGACCATCGTCGTCGTTTCCTCAGGTACACTAATCAGAGGTCAGTGACGGATGTGTGGATTGGGGCCGAGCGTGTTGTCCGAAATAGAGAAGTAAGATAATGATGATCATCATATCCGCATCCTATGAGGTGTAGGGGAGTAGATCTCGAGCATCGAATGGTGCTCGAATGTAGCTTAGAATGATGATAGCATCTTGAAGCAGTGTCGAAATATATGTTCGCTTTCCTCAGCTGAGCTTAGGAGTTTCCTCATCAATCATAGAATCTTACGAATATGAACCCGGCTAGCAATGTACAGGAATCAATGAGAATTTCCCAAAATTTTCTCAGAATTTCCATACTGTCACCAACGTATGTTGTTGACCATGTGCATATTTTCCAACACAAGATTGAAGATTGAAAGTTTTTATCGGCTCTTCTCTTCACTATGCGAGCGAGGTTTCGAACCACTCTTTGGTTGATCGATGGTATGTCATTAGAAGTTTATACTACTTCCTTATTGATCAGGTTCAGACCATGTGTAAGCCATCAGCCGAGAAGCTAGCCGAGTACCAGCAGCAAATAGCGGACTTCAAGGCCGAACGCGAGGCCGCTGAATCTACCACACAAGCTTAGTTTCCGACTGCTTTGTTTCTACTGACAATTCATCAGCTGAGCCTCGTGGGAGGATTTAGGTTTCTATTGCAAATCAGAGTTCTATCGTATCCCCTTTCACCAGCCCGTGTATCTCAACACGGCCTGGCAGGCATCGTGATGTAACCCTCTCTGCGGCAGTACTTGTAGTGTCGTGTTGGTCCATCTAAACGAGAGTAAGTGGTCACTATCGGGGTTGGGTCTAACCTGGGGGAGAGTGCATTCTCCTTGTAAGGGTTAGTTGAATGTTTTCCAGGAATCTGATTTTAGCATACACTTGAAGGAGTGTTACTGCATGCGAGGGCCTACGTTGTTACTTACTACAGTGAATAATGACGATCAGATCATGCAAGACTTGAATCAGTGATGGGGGCGCCCTCCGTTACGGGCACCGATCGAGCTTTTGGCCTGCGCTCATGAGGACCTCAGGGATAACTCACGTACGTCCTAAGGCTAAGTTGAAAAGTATTTGGAGCAACACGTCCTCATCCCGGGTTTTATTGGTTGCTGTACTCATGTCGCGGCGATGACTTTACTTATGATTGACCCGGCGCTTCCTACTGGCGATCGGACGCTTGCCTTGTGACCCGCAGGAAAGCGGAATGTGTCTGCTCCCTGTTTGGATGTTCTGAGCCCCGCCCTCAAGGTTCCCTATTGTTTTGGCCGTCCTTCTGTGGTCGTGGATATCAGGGTATCTTTATTGCCACTTATGCACACATACGGGCTGGAAGGGTGTGACCAGGCATGAGGGACCCCCCACCAAAGTAAGGAGCATTATCCACACTAGCTTTTTCGCTTCGCTGAGAAGTTGAGTTCTCACAGCACAACCCCATGGGGAAGATGGTAACGATTAGCGTCGAATGACGTGTTTGCCTCGATATACTGTGCTCCATTGACTCTGCATCGGCAGTCCTTCAGTACATTTTGGAGTTTCTGGTCCAGAACATAGTTGAGTTGTTCAGTGGGCTTGGGGTCGCTGCTACTCTGTCAAACAGTAGTTCATCCGTGATGGATGCAACCTCGGCTTACGGTGTCGTAGATAACGTCGATGTCGGCATCACCGAACTGCTCCGTCCTGCTGGTGTTGGTGGGATCGGCGGCGTCATAAAGGTGCGCCCGGAAGACTTCTGTGTTAACGAGGTGAGGAGCTGCCTACAGATGTTAGCCTGCCAGTCCGGGGACTTGTGGTCAGATTCGACTATCCGATGGCACCGTTGTCGAGATGCCTCCTGACGTGGACTTCACCGATGCGGGATCGACATGCGCTTCTACACCTTCGCCAGATGAGAGCTCAGCAGGTGACGGCCTGAGTTCAGAAGATTCTCGATGGGGCAGCAAGTTTATATTGGCCAAGACACGGACCGTGGGTATCTCGTATGTGCGATCATTCACTCTATTCTGGCCTCAGGATACGTTGGAGGCCGTTCATCTGCTTTCAAATGCTGTTACGTCCTATATAGGGGTAGCGGCGGGACGAGGAGCGGTGAGGGATTTCGGTTTTGCTGGTATCAAGGACAGTTGGGCGGTCACGGTCCAGGAGGTGTGTGATTGGATGACACAGTATGTGTGGGGTCGTAGACGTGCTCTTAGGTGACAGTGAAGGGAGTGGCCACTGAGGAGCTGGAAGGAGCCGTGGCGCGCTTTTTGCCATCCTCGGTTCAAATTAGGGTGAGCACTGTGGCAATTCACATAGAGGTCGAATTCCCCCAGGACTGCCGCCCTTGTGATCGCGAGGATAAGCTCAGACCAGGAATGCTCGGGGGCAACCGGTTCCGAATCCGAGTAAGTTGGCGAGTATTTTCTGGCCCCGTATCTCGCATGTTCAGTTTGTAGATTCGCGAGGTCCATCCAACAGTGTCGCAGCAGCAGCTAGACGATACACTCGGCCATGTGCGGGACCACGGCTTCATCAATTATGTCGGCATGCAGAGGTGAGTCCTTCCTTCACAGCAATGCCAGCTACTGTCGGCTAAGGTTCGGTAAGGGCGGCGTTGCCTCCCCTGATGTCGGCCTGGCCTACATCAAGAGGGACTACTCGGGTGCCATCGATCGCCTCATGTCCGATCCAGCTGCCGATAAACCGGTTTCTGTTAAGGTGAGGAAGTTGTCGTCCCAAATGCATCAGCTTGGGGCTTTGCCAGGGTGGCCATACTACTAAGCATAACAGCAGTAGCTGGCAGAGTGTGTGGAGAAAGACGTAGGTCAACGAGCCCACGTATGGCGGCTTTGGACTTGACGTGTCAGTTACTGTGCAAGTGCAGTTCTCGCAGCGATGGATCGCCAGCTCGGGAAGAGCTCGGGGGCGGCCTATGCACAGAGGCGCGTTATGGAGCATATGACGGTGGCACAGGTGTGTTCAAGGACCTCATCAAACCGCTTCTCCTCCCCTCCTCCTCCTTAGTCCCAATTGAATATGGATTGGAAAGCCAGTTGCCGCTACGCTTTCTTATCCATACCCAAGTACCTCAGGATGCTCTATGCTCATGCGTAGGCGGGTGTTGTCTCGTATCAGTGTGGGTGTATGATAGATCGATGGTAGGTACTTTGACAGAGTGTGGAACCTCGGGGCTAGTGCCTGGGTCAACGAGTCCCAATGTCGAGATAGTGGTAGAGAGAAGCCCCTCCCGGGCGACCTCATCCGCATTGGATCCAAGATGGATGGCTACGTCAAATATTACGATGAAGAGGAAGATACTGATGCTACTGTTTATGATGTGGTGAGCTCGACGACAGAGTATTATCGCTGCGACATGATTATTACGGAGCTCGGAATTTGCAGCTTGCCGTACTGATACATTGTCTCCAGGTGCTCCCAAGGCCCGGTCGTGACGCTCTTTTCCCTGATAATTTCGTTGGAACGGTGATGCGACAATACTAGTGAGTGAAGACTTCTGCACAACTACGGTGGTTCGATATGTTATATTGTCAGTGCCTTTGATGGTGTGGATGTGGAAGATGTGACGGTTGAACAGAACCAAGCTGGAGAGGTGTGGGATATTCTAGGAGATTACCGGAATGTAACTCTCTCGTCGCTGCTTTGTTATGGCCAATCACATCGCAGGTTTTATCGCGAGCCGCTGGGTTGAAGTGGCAACTAGTCGAGGAGGCTGATGTCACCGGAACCATCCAGCGGCACTGCAACACCGAATTCAGCCTTGCCCCAGGGCAGTATGAACTGTCAATGCTTGCTGATTTGAAAGTATGAACTTTTCTGTTTTTCAGATACGCCACAATGTTTCTGAGAGAAGTGATGGAGTTGAAGGAAGGCGGCCGAGGCTGCAAGAAGCGTCGAATTATCTTTGACGATTCTGATGACGATTGACTGACTTGTATTTAGCGGCCATATCATGGCCAACAACACTGACGTTCCTGTTCCTTTGATCTACTTTGGTTACTATTGTGTAGTGTTTGCCGTAAGTGCTTCGCCATGTACGCCCCGAGACACCATCAAGAGGAGATGGTAAAGACGAATCTTAACATACTATCCGTGGTGAAGCTGATGTGATTCTTACTAACTCCGAAACCTCTCAAGAAGAGCTGCTCGCCATTTCACAATGCTCTAACAGGGTGATAATACCTGTGCTTAATCGTATACCAATGGTTCTAATTTAACTAAACTGGCGAAGTTTGAGGACTGTTCCAAGACGCTCGGAAATGATTCGGGAGCCGTTGGCAGTGGATCGCGCGAGGGTGTCAATGGTGACTTAAGGAGAAGGTACAACTCTGGTTGACAGAAATATTTCTCCCTGACCAAGTTACACCCTCCGGAGACTCGTGACTCACGAGTCGTGAGGGTTATCTTGAGACTACGTAGAATACATTTCTGAAGGACTACGTTGCAACACTGAGGTTCATACTTCTGGAAGCTCTGAGCTACTGTGAAGCAACTGGCTATGATAGTATTGTATCGAGAGGGTCCTCATCGGGTAGCTGATCTTCCTCAGCATCTACAGCGTCTGGGACAAGGCCATCGATGGCAGACACCTGAGGTCGCACTTCTGGTGCGAAGGGCCCGCCAGATAGTTGAGGCACGAGTCCGGCACTGCTCTGCCTGGTGAACTGAAATCATCAGTTTCCCCACTCGCATTCTTCATGTATCACAACTCACCGTATTGTACGCCTTCATCGACCCTGCGCTACTGGCCGAGGAGCTAGAGTAGCTACTTGATGCGCTGTCCATACCACGGCTACTGTACTCTGAGAAGCTCCGCCTAGTGCTGGCTGCCTCACCGTCGATGAAGTGGGCCTGCTCGTACGCACTGCTCTTCTCAGCGAGGTCTCTCTCGAGTTGCCTAGCGAGAAAGAGAAGGCAGTATGGTACGGAGAATATGGCGTTACAGTCTTCTCATGTTCAGCATTACTGTGAGGCTCAGCACTAATAGGGTAACAGCTAAGCCCACTGTCCAGCGAGGTACAACAGTACGCACACCCCCACGATACCCAACTGGGGGGCCCACTCTATATCTGTGATCATTGACACGCTGTAATGCCCTCAGCTGAAGAGGCAACCCTCACACTGTGTGTAGGCGGTCCCTGGTCTTGGGGAGGGCCCGCGCTCCCAACGTATTCACACGAGCTAAGCCTTCTCCATCCGGTCGGGCATTAGTTCGTTCAAGCGGGCTGTGCTGCGGCGGCATCACAGTATCGCTTGGAACTGCTCGGGGCGACTCGAATGTGATTGGTAACTCTGTTGGGGCATGCCCCTTTACGTCACCAACAGGGACGAGCTTCACCTGGGAGGGAGCATCGCCCGAATATGTCTTCACTTTCTGCGATGCCTAGTGTTTATATCACCGACCCATCTGATACATGCCAGCGCTAATAGGGATTTATCCAGAGAAAAGGTGATAACGTAATGTAGCACTCTCGTGAGAGGTGACTGTGAGACTTTCTACGAAGGATGATCGTGACGATAACGGGAGTTGTTAATGTGATTCATATGAAATGCCATTTCGAGGAGTGGACAGGCTACCTACAGTAGCGAACTGGTGTACTGCCACTCTGAAACCTTTATATCTGAAAGCGCCGAGAGAGTGGAGACGAGTTAACAAAGTTGTGACGAAGTCTGTGATCCGAGAGGGTACTTTTCTGCGGCCTTCCGTCGTTGTTCCTCTGTAAGTCTGGGGCAGACATTAGGCCACACGTCAGGATCATCACCAAAACAGCAAATGGAATTATTTCTCTCCATGTACCTCACAAGCTCGACAGTACCCCAGTGAATAGCAACGCGTAGACGTGGTATAGGCTCACATGAAGGGCTCGGGGAGAGGACATCCTTTGCCCGACTTGATCGCGTGGGAAAAGGTTGGTCCCAATGGGAAGAAACTGAGAACGGCTCCACTACCATCTGTCGTGCAGTCTCTGTGGACCACAAGCATTCGCTCATGAGAAGTCCATATGACAGTTCGCGTCAGGAAACCTCCCATTAGCGGTCGCTCGGCAGAGGCAAGCTCTAGGTGCTTCTACTTCGGATGCTTACAACTCGTGATGTGCCTTTTCTCTCTTTGCATCAGCCCCCTTGATCGTTAGACATTTGGTCAGCTTGGCAGTAACCCAAGGTTGGCACAGCTCAACAGCAAGAGATGCAGACACATCTGACTCGACGAAATAACTCGCAATAGGCCTTCACGCTTATTCACACCTTTTAAGGATCTGTGACTTCTACTGTGCACATGGCCTGTCGATGGGAGCAGGGCGACTCTACCGCCTTGTTTATCAAAGGACGTCATGGTGTACTCGGAGTGTTCATCAAGAGAGCCAGAATCGAGACCTGTCAGCTCAGTCATGCATTTGAGTGCTAGTAGAGGCAATTGAAAATGTGCCACACGTACTCCTAAGCGATTTCTGGACGTTACTATGCTCAGTCAAGAGAGGCTCGGCAACTTGAAGTTATCGCAGAAATCTCACCGTAGTCGATGCCTCTGTCCCCTGAGTAAAGGTTCATACCACCACTCGCCATTCGCAAGTTGGTTTCCGGTTGGATAGTGGACAAACCGATCCAGAGGAAGCTAGGGCATACAAGTAGTCGGCGCTGCATAGTTGTAAAAACTAGGCAGTAATAAGTTGCCTCTTGTATCATCGCTGCCATGCTAAAATCACAGGAACGCCCCATGGTTGTAACAGTGACGTGTTCCGATGCTCGTTGCATCACCAGCGCTCAACAGTTGGCATTTGAACCTCTCTTACTAAAACCTAACCTAGTCATTTTTTGGCCGTGCGCGGTTTATCTTGCGCTGATGCTGCCCGCGCACGCCGAGTTTTTGATCATTTTTGGTAAGCCCACGGCGTAGGTTCGGAACGCCTTTTCACGAGGATTTTTTATCATGCTTCAACATCGACCACTTAGCCTGGTTAGGACGATCCGGTCGGGTCCTCAAAGACTACCTGCCACCTTACGGAGGTGTCTTTCTGCTCTTGCGACGGCCGAGGAGGCATCTGCTTCTGAGCCTATAGAGGGAGAGGAAGCTGAAAAGGCCGAAGCGGTATCCGAGGCGCTGACACCCCCGCACTGTATCTTCCCTCCGTCCCAGGTGATGAGATTCCTGTTCGCCATACCACACCTTCATGAACATCTGTTAGATTGATATGTCGGCGCTGGAAGGCGATCTCTGGACGTTTCTGGGTCCTGAGGGGTATCCTGAGGAGTTCCTCGTAGTGCAGTTTTTGAAAGAGAGATTGGAAACGGTAAGTAATCTCCATAACTCGCCATTCGTTGAGTTCTTCGACCTGCCAGGAAGATGCCATAAAGAGCCTTCAGCCTCATGACTGTGTCGTGGTCTTCCGTATGGTGGAGCGGTTCGTCCATAGTTGGGAGAACAAGAAGGAGCTTGCGCCTGTCCTTGGGTAGGAATGTCCACCCTTTGGGGTTAAGACAATGTGTTGTTACTGATCAGAGCTATCTTGCAGCGGCTGGAGGAGACCAGTGTGCAGGCCTCAAAGAGGCTGATATCAGTGCTATTGAGTACACTGAGAAGTGTTGGGCAGTGGGCCCCTGAGTATTCTGATCTGCGCCAGGCGGCAGAGGGTCTTGGAAGGAAACTGGTAAAGATATTCATCGAAGAGAGACGGGTAGCACCATCACGATGAGCGACTCGCTCGTGATAGGTTGGGGAGGCGAAGTAGGATTCGAATATCTAGAGCAATGCTGTTTTTGAATTGACCAAATAGGATGCGAATCTAAGCCTAGGACTGCTCGTCAATGTGGGAAATATGCACATTGTCAACAACATTGTTATTGATTTTATGTACAGTTATTCTCTTATTCGTGTGTGAAACTTGTAAACCTAGTGCGGAGACTCCTCAGTTCAGGTGAGGAAATCTAACATATATTCCTACGCTGGTCCGTTATAGTCTCAACTGGAATGCCCGATGAACTGAGACTCGCATTGAATGTCGGCCTAGTGATGAAGTGCTTCTCCTCTGTTTCCTCTTCCATATGCTGGCCGGATGGACCTTTCAGGACTTCGCAACTCCATCTCGGTATCTCGGTCGGCTCTGTGCTTACCTGGTAGAGTACCCGGGCTGTACGTCAGCAGCAGTAGTTGAGTTCATCGACGCCACCTCGACTGAACTATTGCGGACAGGAGGGGCGGGGTCCTTGGAGGAGGACGTTAGTGAGAATGTCCGACATGGTGGTCTGACATAGGATGGCCGCCGTTTGTAGGCTCGCTCGTGTGGCTGCTGAGGTGGTGGTCAACGCAGACCCTGACGAGTAAGATGAACGATAGGGAGACTCGGAGGAAGATCAAGGAGGCGGTTCAGCTGGCTAGGAACAACGCTGCTGATATCAGTCATGAAAATGCAGTTTTGGTGAATCGAAGGCATAGAGCTGAGGGGTAGGCGGTCGTCCTTTGGGGCTAGGTACTAGAGGCTTGTGGAGGCCTACCACCGATGACTGGTATGAGCGACCTGGTCTATGTTGCGAAGTTACGCCTCTTGCGAGAGCCATGGCTGAGTCCTGTAGGCCCTGCTATCGGGGCCTTAGGGAGACTTGGTGGGGTGGCCCTTACGGTGGTAGTTGTTCGATTACGTCACCCGCAGGTGCTTGGAATAAGAGTTGTAAGACTATCTACAACGTGTTGTCGTATAGAGCCAGCTTGCCTGGTATGGGCCCTGATGCACTTAGTGCTATGGTTGGCGGTGGCCTTAGTACGACCACCCAGAACTTGGGCCGCAAAGGAGGTAGTATCGTCTCCTCTACGTGGGACGGGTGATTGGTGCTTGGTAGAGCCCGATATTGTGGGGGAGCCTCAGCCTAGGAACTCGGCTTTCCCTTGTAAGGAGTTCATCGTAGCGGCAATCTTGAAGAACGTCTTGTCTGATTTGAAAAGTGGAGGGTTGAAGCTTACTGGTGCCTCGACGGCGTTATGGGCTGTTTGTGTCGGTGGACTGCACTTGCCCTCGCCCCAAGGGGTCAAGCAAACGCTCACTCAGCGGCCTTGGGAGCTCACGGGCCTGGAGGATGGGAAGGAGTGTAATACTAAGAGAAGATGGCAAACTGTATGGTCTGTACTTCAGTGCTACTGCGAAGCTTGGTGGATGTGTCGTTGGTGTGTGGTCGGTGTAGGGGAGGTAAGCCGGCTAATCTGGCGGGCTCCTATGCTGACTCCTTGAGGGTGTGGACGCACTTTGGTAGGAGCCAGTGGTGTTGGCTTTGAGGGGAAGTGCTGTTGTGTGTTCAGCCGAGACGCTACATTACTTAGCGCTGACAGGAAGCCCTATGGTGAGCTTAGTGGACGTTAAGGAGCCTATGGTCCGAGTGCAGAAGAGGAAAGAGATGGACGAGGAATATGTTAGGAATCATAGGAAGGGATTACAGTGGGCGAAGGAAGAGCAAATTCGATGGATGAACGAGAGTCGAGTCGCGATGGATGTTACGAAGTAGCGGAGGAGTGGTATGGACGGTTGGTGTCCTGTAGGCCCTTATGTGTAGGTATATCGAGAATAGAACTCCGGGGGTGTTGCGGCTAACGCTTCCTGATGCTTCTTCGGAACTGGTCGAATTGTTAGAGCTACCAGTGTTCCATTATGGGGAGGGGTACGTATTGGATATCGACTGTCCAGAGATAAGCCCTGTAGGGCGGGCCTTACGGAAGAGGATCGCAGAGTTGATGGAGCCTCCGATGATGTGAGGAGGCCCTGCATGAGGTCGGATAGGGTCTTGGGTTAGGTATCACGTCGTAGATGGTCTGTCTTGGATGGACAGGACGACTACTAAGAGGAAGGAGGTCATCGACCGCTACACGGCAGAAGCTGAACGGCCTCAGGTGAGGTCAGTGGTCTTGGAGTGTGAGGGAGTTGATTGGTAGGTCCTATGTGATACGAGGGGTCTGTGGGTGCGACGACTGCATCGTCGTAAGAAGGACAAGAGGCGGCCAGTGGTACGCTACCTCCGCTCCACGGACTGGCGATAATAATACTAGTAGCATGATGATGATGTGCATCCAATGGGAGTGTTGTTTCCTGTGTGTTTCACGTCGGTATTAGTATGAGTTTGCGTTGTTAGCGCGTCTGCGTCATTTTCGGGCGAGCGCTTTTGTAATTGTCGCCGGTGAAAGAGCGCTCGCCCATACCCGTTTTAACAAAGGTGTTTTAGTGAACTTGCGTCAGGTCTTTAGGCTCCTTAGGGGCATCGACCGACGGCGCCTTCTGGTTTCATTTAAGTGACTTCACTGCTATGATGAGGGTATTGTTAGTGTTGGCAGTGTCCACTACCCCCTAGCCTGGGGACCAGCCTAGGGGCTGCTGTTTCTTGTCCATCAGCACTCAAGTGGTTTATACTCTAGTAGTAGCTCTCTTCCTCTCAGCTTAGTCGTGCAGGCTCTCCCTACTCGTTTATGGCCGCCACCGCTCATAAGTCCCGTAGGTCTACAGCAGCTGAGGGTCCTCCTCCTACAGCGGATGACTCGACGACCACAGGCAGCAAGAGCCTAGCGGCCAACTTGGCTGAAGTAGTACCGTCTCCCTTGGTTTGCCATACGTTGTTCTTGTTAGTCGGAGATATCCTACACGTTGTCGCTGCTCATCATGTCGCTGTGCGAGATCGAGACTGTCAAGCCTGGAGACGTTTTCCACTGGGCCTGCTCTGAGTCTCCATTATGTGGCCGGCAGCATCTTGTGAAACAATACATGCGGCTGATGGTGGTGGACCTTGAGAAGGAGGGTAAGACGAACAGGGATGGTTGAGGAGACTAGTGCTACTTAGGGATGCCAGAAGCGGCGGCGGACTTTGAGTTTTTGGACGAGCTGTATACCAAGTGTTTTAAATTCGGTGGCTGCGTGGACTGTGCGGCTGTTTACACAGTATTGAGGAGTAACGTGTTGTCGGAGATAGAGGCTCTGTAGGGTGGCGGCTGTGGGGTCGTCGTCCATTGTCACCATTGTTAGACCTGACGCCCGTAGCATCCTGGCCGAACACGACAATCGACGAATTAGCGACTGCTTTGCGTCTAAGAGCGAGAGCGCTCGGGCGGCGGCTCTCGCGGAGTGTCTGGTGGACAAGTCATGCAAGCCTTCGAGAGGACTGTTCGACTCACAGCCCATCGTTGAGGCCTTGAGGGCAGCCATGCACCAGAGGGACATGCTGAAGATGGCAGCTAGGATACTCAATCAACCTGGTATGGTGAGGAAGCACATGCACTCCCAGCTGTGGGGCCTGATTAAGAGGAAGGAGGCGCAGTGGGCCACGGAGTTGGTCGAATGCGCGTTGTTCGAGCTCCGTGGGGTGGCGCTGTGTCGGGAGGTATGGTCCCCTTGGGAGAACTGGCTGATCAATGGTACCCCACCGTCGGCGTCAGAGGACGACCCTTTGCAGAGGCTCAAGCTGCAATTGGCTATAACGTGTCTGTTGTCCCCACAAGGGGAGGGATTTGTAGGGGAGAAGGTATGGGCTGATGTTGCTGCTAACCCAATGCATGCAGCTACCCTACTGGCGGTGGTCTGTCAGAAGCCGGACTGCGTCCGTCCCGATGGTCTGCCGATACGCATCCTTTTTTCATCGGGTGCAGAGTCGGGAGCTCTGTGGCCTGTATGGTTCTTCCTAATCCAATTCCCCTACATGCGAGATGAAATGGGAGTGGTATTGCTGTCGATCTTGGAGGAGGATACCCATTCGGGTCAGCGTCTACCACTGCTCACTGTAGTGCATAAGCTGTTAGCTGAGGACAAGCCTAGGGGGGAGGCTATGGCTCGAGGAGTGGCCGATTTTGTGGCCCAGAACAAGGCTGATAAGGTCTCTGTAGAGGCTCTGAAGTGGCTCCTCAACGTATCACCGTCGTGTATACGATATCACTTGGTGGTAGTAAGGCAAGCCTTCCAGGGTCTGGCTCAGGGGATCATCCAGCAGCTTACGCATGTGTCGCCCATGACGCAGTTACAATGGTCGTGGATGTCCTGTATGGCTCACACTCTACGTCGTATGCCTGGCGCTGGGATGATGAGCAGTGGAGGGATGGACTGCTCCCTGCTATTGGCATCAATTCGATCTATGATGGACTCGGGAGGTTTGGAGGGTTTGGACGAGCACGTGTCTAGGCTGCTGGACTCGACTTGTGAGTGTCTCGAAGTCGCTGCTGCTGGTGGATCGCTGCAGGACGAGGCACGGCAGGATCAGCCTTCTCGGGGGGAGGAGACCACAGACACGGGCTCCCCTAGCAGCTCTGATTTGGAACTGGAGGAAGGGGACAACCCTATGGCAGGTTATAAAGGGGAGGTACGAAGGGGTGGCGGCGGTAGTATGATGTTCAAGTCGAGCATGTTGGCATCTAAGGGTGGTATGGGTAGCGCTGCGGTGCGACGAGAGGAGGGCCAGGGCGCCCCTGACACCAGTAAGGCAGTGGAGGCCCCTTTGGATGCTCTGTACAAGCTGGTGTTGAGTCAGCAGCCCTTTGGCCAGGTGCAGGGACAGGAGGATAAGATTGATGGTGTCGGCGCTACGAATGGCGATAAGGTCTTCACCTCCCCTAAGGCGTATAGGGAGGCATTCAAGCGGCCGATGTGGCTGGAGTGTCAGGAGGGTCTGCGTCAATCTCTCACTACCCCTGGGTCGAGCACTATGATACACGTCACAGTACTGAGGTCTGCTAGGAGGGGCAACGAATGGTATGAGCTTGTCATCAAACCGGCTGATTTCGATACGGAGACGGTTACTCAAGGAGATGTACTTCTACTGTGCAGCGCCGACAGCCCTTTCCTGTCCGAGCTCTGTAGGGGTGTACCTGTGAATGAGTGTATGAGCATGGAGGCGGCTAGTCAGAACGGCATTATCATGGGCGTCTGTGAGGGGACTAAGGACGCTCTGAACTATTCGGGGTCGAAGGCTGATAAGGGTAAAGTGGTGCTACGGTGCATGCCAGTGGGGCCGGCCTGCCCTCTCGGCCTTTCACCTCAAGAGAGCATCCAGGGACGGGAGAGTGTTGCTGTTGTTGTCCACAGTATTCTGGCTGTGAGCAGGGAATGGGAGGCCTTGTGGAGTATCGACTCGGCTCGGAAGCTCCTCCCTATCGTATTGAACCCCGCGAAGGCCGCAGCTGCTGAAGCTCAGGAGGGCAGTAGTGAGTACCTCCTTACGCCGTCGACTTCATATGCACTTAACGAGGGTCAGAGCAAGGCATTGGCTTACGCCTGTGACGCTTCTAAACGGGCTGTACTCCTACAGGGTCCTCCGGGCACTGGTAAAACTAGGGTGGTAGTGGCTATACTGCAGGAGCTCCTCAGGAGGCAGACTCGACGGAAGTTCCCGATCCTAGTGAGCGCCCCCTCGAACGCCGCTGTCGATGAAATTGCTGCTAGGCTGTTGAACGCCACTGGCGGGCAGAACTACAAATTTATTAGAATCGGCAACAGCAGCAGGGTGACCCATGAGGCAGTGAAGGGTATATGTTTGGACGCTATGGTGTCCGAGGCCTTCAAGCAACAGGAGACACTTCGAAATGATGACTATGTGAAGTCTCGGGATGAGCGGTATGCTGCTATCAAGGCGCTGGATGTTCAAATACAGGAGGCGGCTGATCAGAAGGCTGTTGTGGATAGCCTGCGAGCGAAGAGGAGGGGACTGGTAGAGGCCCTTCATAAGGCACGGGATGTGTATAAGAATACTATGCGGCAGGGACGTGATGCAATTCAGTCTAGATACCTGAGGGGAGCTGATGTCCTTTTTGGTACACTGAATAGCTACGGTAGTTCTTCAGTGACGAGGAACCTCCCAGTGGGTAGGGCGGAGGTGTGTCTGATCGATGAGGCCGCACAAGCTCATGAGGTGGCGAGTCTAATACCACTCCGGTTCGATCCCCAGCGACTGATTCTCGTGGGTGACCCTCAGCAGCTGCCTGCCACTGTCCTCTCTATGAGGGCCTCGTTGGAGTACAACTTGGAGAGAAGTCTTTTCCAGAAGCTACAGGAGGCGTCTTGGCCGCATCACGTTATGCTGACCACGCAGTATCGTATGCATCCAGCGATAGCAGCGTTCCCGTCCAAGCACTTCTACCATGGAGCCTTGGTACCCTCTAATAGTGTCCTCTCCAGGCCGCCCTTCGCCCCTCACATGCCGGGCCCTATGACCTTCTTTGACCTGCCCGACTCAGAGGAGGTCCGTCGAGGAGTTGGGCGGAGTAACCCTGCCGAGGCACTCTTCATTGGCCGACTACTGCAGGAGCTCATATCAGCTCTTGGGGACAAGGCTAAGACTCTGTTGCCTGACGGTCTGGGAGTCATATCCCCGTATAAGCAGCAAGTGGCTCTACTGAAAAGGAATCTCAGCTACGGGTCGTTGAGTGATGAGTGGCTTGAGGTTGGTACGGTAGACTCTTTCCAAGGCCGGGAGAAGGACGTCATAGTGGTGTCTACGGTGCGTAGTAGTGCTAGCAGTGGCATCGGATTTGTTGCGGACATGCGGCGTTTGAACGTTAGTATTACGCGAGCTAAGAGGGCACTATGGATCGTTGGTGACTCTCAACGGCTGAGTAGTGGTTCCACTGAGTGGAGGGACTTGGTGCAGCACTGCCAGAATACCAATGTTATTCGTGACGCATCAAGGCTTTCTCCTATACACCTACGTACCCTTCTGAGGGAGCCTATCCCTGGGGCTTCTCCAAGCTCTACCGTCATCCATGCAGCCCCACCTAAGAGGCCGCGGCTGAAGCAGTACTACTGAGTAGTATATGAAAGTAATCATAATTGTTATTACTCTTCCAATGTACTATTACTATGTTCGATCATTTAGTGTTTCTCTAAGTGCGTTACCGTCGTTGTGTTGTTAGTGGGGGGGGGGGGGGCAGGCGACTTGGTGGTTACCCCCTCAACGGCATTGGCAGCAGTAAAGGTGCTTTTCCTGCTTGACTGCTGTGATTGGTCGATGCCTCTACTCTCAAGAGGATACGAGTAACCTCCCATCTGGTCATCAGTAACGAGAGTAGGTTTGAGAATGTGCGCCGAGGTTGCAATTGAGCCTTGATGAGCCCGCATGAGGAGGTCTCGACGACCATAATGATTCCACTTCCATCACTAATCGAGAGGAGGTCAGGGGCCGATTTCGATTCCTTACTTTTGGCTACCCAGTAGATAAACTGCTTGCGAGATTCGGCCACCAGTGAAATCATCAGCTTCGCAGTCTCGACGTTCATCAGGAGTTACGTATACAGCAGACTCTGGACTAAGCCCTTGGGTTGATCCCGAAGGGTTGTAGATGGTCATAATCGCTGTTTTCAGATAGCCGTGGAGATGACTGCCCTCCTTCCCACCGCTCAGTGCTCAGCAGCTTGTTGCTTTTCTCTACAGCGCCCACTCGACGTGATGTCGGAGTGTACCAGGTTGATCACTCGGGCGGAGAATGATGTACTCCTTGGATGTCCACCTTCACACTCAGTGCATGCTTCAACCGTTCATCCGCAGAAAGTGATATCCGTATCTGATAGTTGTCGTTGTTGTGTTGACAGGAACTGGTCGGGCGATGAACTCCTTGGAATTGTTGTTCTCTATCTTCGCACTGCGCTGTATGGGAAGTTGATCTCATTGTATTGTGCGGCGGCACGCAGATTTCTCGTTCACCTGAAGCAGTAATTTTTCTGAATCAATCGTCTCTGGATGACCACCATTACAGCGACCGAAGGGGACAGGGAAATGGAGTATCCGACCCCAGTTAGCGTCTCGTCGATGCTGCGTGTAGGTACGTCCTCATCGGCACGCGGTCCGATGCCTCAGAAAAGCGGCCGAGCAGTCTCAGCCTCGGCATCGCTGATGAGAGTCCTTGCCAGTTGGTGGAGCTCAGCTTTGACGGTTTGACGGCGACCTACATAGGCCGGTAACCACGCCAGTCGAGGAGGAGGAGGATGTCGTGTATGGTCTCTCTTCGGCAGGGCATCACATGCGGATGTTGCTGCCGTCCAGGCTGACTGTCCAGTGCCCTTGGGGACCTCAGCCTACTATTTCGAGATGACCATCTTGGACACGGGTACGGTAGGGGCCATCACCATCGGGCTCACCACCAGCGGCTTCCTGCTCAACCGTCAGCCTGGATGGGAGATACAGTAGGTGTCAACCCCATCGCCTCGTGTTTATCATTGTGCACCACAGTTCCTTCGGCTATCGAGGGGATGATGGTCGACGGTACTCGAACAGCACGAGCGGGGACAGTTTCGGCCCGACTTTCGCTAAAGGGGACACCGTGGGCTGCCTTGTTGACTACGCTCTCGGTGTTATTCGATATACCAAGTAAGTTTGATCACCCGTGACATCGCACAGTCTAGAGTCTTGGAGCAGGAACAGCAAGCTCTTGGCTCCTGTGGGTGGTAGGCTACCGCGGTCGTCGCCTCCCATGAGGTTTTATCCAACTGTAAGTCTCCATTCGCCGGCCGCTAAAGTGATGGTCAACTTCGGTGAGCACCTCCTTGTGACTCTACCCCCGAGGATGGCGTTCAGGGAACAAACCGTTCGTTTTTGACTTTCATCGCTTCCAAGCGGAAACTCTGGATAGACAACGGGAAGCTGTAGAATCGTATGCGGACGAGGTCACCAGGCCGCTCACTGAAAAGATCACTCAATGCGATGGCATGGTCCGAGCATTTCTACTGGCACGAGGTTATCACAGGACACTTGAAAAGTACACCACGAGCTGTCCACAGTATTCGCGCCAGCCCTTCCAGGTTTGATAAAGAAATCGAGACTCCACAGAACCGCTCCCCACGAGTTGACGGTTCGAGCCAGAGCGCCAAATCGCCGTCGCGGGAACGCAGTCCAACGGTCATGCTAATGGTACGTTGCAGTGAGTGCTCCTGTTGCTGAGCAAGTGATACCTACTGTAGGCTCTATGACCAACTTGAAACAGTTTGCATGGTCCCGGGATCGCGAAAGCGAAATGGCCAGGCATGTGGAGGACCGATCAAGTAGGGTTTAGGTCCAGTCGAAGGGCGACGAACACCATCCATTCTTGTATAGGAATTAAAGAAGCCATCGTCCAGGGCGACATCTCCTCTGCGCTTATTATGATAGAAAAAAGGGCGCCGGAATATCCCACTGTAAATCTCCCTCGTCTTCATTTCGACCAGAGGCTCATTCTTCAGCACAACCCGCCTCTCTTTGGTTACGTTCTACTATTGACACAGTGCTTCATAGAATTGATCAGAAGGGAAGAGCTCAGCGCTTCGGAGGTGTGGTACGTTTGAGAGTCGCGAGTTCCACGTTTCCCCCATAGACGGTGGCGTGGATGCATAAAAATCTTGCGCCCATTCGGAAGCGTATTTTGTCTTGCAACAGTCCGGATTCAACCAGGAGCCTCGAAGCTCTCCGTGAGGTTTCATCGTTGCTTGCATACAAACACATGAACGAGGTGAGCAATCGCTCAGAACCTGTGGCAGTTGCCCTTCTGATCCTTAGAGTCCGCTCCGTGATCTGCTCCATCCATCGAGGAGGAAGTTGGTGGCCGACCTTGTGAATGATGACCTTGTGTGCATCATGAGTTCGACCACCGGGATGGCGTCTACGAGATTCGCGGGCTGGTCTCCCATTCACGTCGCCCTCCGGCAACTCATTGCTACTAAAGAGGTCGGTTCCTCCATTCTTTGTAACACAGTACTTCATGTTAAGGTTCTGCACACTCACCACATGGGTGGTAGTGGGCCTCTGCCCGACTCGCGTCTACTCTGTCACGGCATACACAAGACGACTAAATGGGTTGAAATTGGCAATTGGAAGGTCAAAAACGATTGATGTCCGTCCAAGTTGTAACTTTTCTGTGCTCAAGGGTTTTATTGTGTTACGGTGGCTAAGTCTAAGTACGCCGTGCCGTTGGCATTGGACATTGAACTCAGACACACAGCGGCTGAACGGGAAAATAAGGTGAACCTCTTCCTCTCCTGCGAAATCGAATTTCCTCACGGAACAAATTATTCACTCCAGCTGATTCATCACCTTGAGGAAGGAATAATTCTGTATAGACACTTGTGGAATACCAAAGAGATGATATTTCTGATAGAAATTTTCTATCAGAATTATTTACCGCCAGCAGAGTTTTCCATCAGGATTGTCCACATGCTCTACCTCGGGTACTCATCCCCAACTGCAAGAGCTTTCCTTCACTATCTCAATCAACTGGTTGAACACAAATCTGTGAATGTGAAGAGACGCACTTACAACTGAGATCCTATTGTTATTAATAATGATAAAAACTTTCAACAAATCGACCGTGTCACTGCAAGTCACATCTTGGACTTACCGAACTGCCTCTCAGTCGATTCAGACCCTTGACTGGCAGTGGAGGTAGATCCACCAGTAGCCAGGCCGACCATAGCGTCCATGAAGTCAGCACCACTCCACCTCTGATGCGTCAGCAGCTCCACCTTGTTGGCACGCTCGGCCCTCTGCACATCTCTAACATAGGCGAGCATGTTCTCCTTGGCATAGTTCTTGGCGAAGACGTCGCTATGCAACCCGGACAGATGAAAGCCCGCCAATGTGATAAACTGCCACACATAGCCCAGCTTCCCGATATCCTTCTGGAATGAAGCTATCTGGGAGTCCGTCATACCAGCAGCATCCCAGTTGAAACTTGGAGACAAGTTATAGCCGAGAAGAATCTTATCACCATGCACCTTTTTGACAGCGGTTGCAAAATCGAAACATTGAGAGTAGACGGGCTTCTTGGACTCCATCCAGAGAACATCGCAGTAGGGCGCGAATGCTATACCACGGCTAATGCACATACGAGTGCCGCATTTGATGCGATAATACCCCTCCCTAGTACGAGGGAGATCCCAGCACCAGAAGGGAACCGTACCGAGCAACCTCTTAGCCTCAGCACGCATCTCATCGATGCCCATGAACATACTCTTCTCCTCCCATTCGGTCACAGACTTGCCCATGGCCTTCAACTTGCTCGAGACGAGATCAGGAAAGGTGGTCAGCTGGGCGTTCATAACCCAATCGGTCTCAAGCTTGCTAATCTCCTCGGCAGATGCTCCACGATGGACAGCCGCGTCGACCTTTCCCTGTAGAGATTCCTTCACGTTCGGGTTAGAGGCACCAACAATAAAGCTGTGATCTCTAGAGTCGATGTTAGTGTCCAACAGCGTAGCAGCTTCAGCATCGGTACGAGCAACTATAATAGTCTCAACACCGAGAACGTCGGTCATCAACCGAGCGGCCACGAGACGGTCAATGTGTTCTCTAGTAGAGACGAGCACTTTGCCGCCCATATGACCGCACTTCTTGGTGCCAGGCTTCTGGTCCTCGAGATGGACACCAGCTGCACCACGCTCCACCATCATCTTCATAAGCTTCATCACTGCAGTCAAACCACCGTGACCAGTATCACCATCAGCAATGATGGGGGCGAAGTGATCAACAGCCGGAGTAGCCTGGCGTTCGGCCTCAGTCATACCAAACCTCTCCTGATGCTGCTTCTGGTCGTGGAACACTTGAGCACGGAAAAGTTGGTCAACTTTGTTCGGGACGGTGTTATAGGGATAGTCGGCAAAGTCAGGGCCTGGCTCGTTAGAAGTGGAGGCCGTTGAGGAGCTTTGCCAGCCTGAGACATAGATGGTCTTGAGGTACTTGGCCATCTGAGTCACTTGAACAGGATCCAGGGCGCCGAAGGTAGGAAGGAAACCACCAGTCCGTTGAGCTTCCTTGAAGGACGTCCACAGCTTCTTGCTCATAGCATCAGCAGGGTACTTGGTGCGGCCGGCCTTCTGACCACGAAGACGAGCAACATCCTCCGCCGAGTACAAGCGGCGCTTGCCGGTCCAACGTTCGGATTGCCACCACTGCTTGATCTCAGCCACGTCAGAGGCGAACTCAGCAGACTCGACTGATGTAGGGATACGAGACATGATTCCGGAAGGGTTAAAAGTCCCTGAGTTAGGTGAAGAAGTGACAACGAATCACACGCAGTACACACGGCAGAATCTTGCGCTCGCCCTGATCGATAGCCCACTTCGGCACGCGAACACGTGTCTCAACTGGGATTTGAACCTCGGACCTTAGTTTATACAGGCGAGAGGTAGGGCAACGCCGCGTAGTAGCAGCAATCGTGCGGCGCACCGATTATTCAACCAGTGAAGTTAGGCAAGATCTCAATTTGCAAGATGTCTCTTGTGGTGCAGCACTATGCATTGTGACTGGTACGACGCGCATTCACACATACACACGTTGTGGTTGCATGGCGTTGGGTCGAACGCCGCCAATGAAGAGAGGCAGTTTGCATATCTCACGGACATTCCTATCGAGAATTATAAAGCGCAGCGTTGAACTTCCGAGCTCATAAAGGTCACTTGATATGTAACTCAACGCAGGGGAAGAGACAGAAAAGCATGTTAGACATGGAAGGGTACACTGACTAGGACCCTGCCTGGATTAGCCGGCAGTGCTCACGATGTATGCGCCAGTGCGCGACCTAAACAATCACAACGGTGTGGCGGTCAAGGCCCATGCTGTACCTGGCATTGTCGAGAGCAGTAGAACTCCCGTTTGCAACGCGTGCAACGCTGGTCTGCATCCTTACCGCACTCGGGACACTTGGGTGTCTGAGCTCCTCAATGACTCCAACGACAGCACCAGTCCGTTACCTGTAGTTCACCGCCGCTTTCCTCCATGGCCAAACGCCACTCGTCAGGTATCGACACCATTTTGGAGAGCTTCTTCAACCCTCCGGGACCTTCCTTCTTGTCAGCAGCTTCCAAGTCGGATAGTTGATTCTCCGCAGCCTCCTTCCATCTAAAGCGGAGCTAATCAAAGGGCAGTAGCTTTTGCGACTCACTTTCCTCGATACTTCGATTTAAGTCCTTCGATAATCTCGGCCACAAGCTCGACACTGAAGGCACTAGCGGCCCCCGAGGACATCGACAGACCCCCAAAGGGATTGCTACTATCACCAACCCCAGCGACCATGCGCCCTGTGCTTCATATGACCAACGACGTCTACGAGCCCTCGAGGAGTGTTCAAACGCACCCGATATGGCGAGCTCCTCCAGAGCCCTCAACAGCACAGACAGCACCGGCAACTGCTCGAAGACTGTCTCGTTGAGATACTTGCGCAGCCTACATTGAAAGACATAGGGACATGCCCCGTAACGATGGGAGTAACCTCAGCAGATTGTCCACGCGACACTGCGAGTCTAGGGAGTACTGTTGCCGGCAGACCGGGTCCATAAGGAGCTGGTAGATAGCCAGCCACACTTGACCCTAAGAGTAGCCATGACTCACGAAGGGACAGGAGCAACCCACCTGGGCCTTGGGCATTTTCACTGACCCAGTCGCATCCCCACTCATGGGCTTCCAGTTGTTGTCCTCGAACTTCTCCACCCGCCCATCAGAGGTCTTCCTTATCCACGGGGCTGCCTGTGCCACTACGCTCCATATGGTCGAGCCAAGGTATAAATGGTACCTCTAGTATAGGGACCAAGGTCATGAGGATATCATGCGTCTCTAGAAGCCTGGTAGTAAGCGTTAAGGGACAGTGAGCACGGTGCTCGCATAGGAAGCGGATGATTGACAGAGTGCACATGCATACCTGAAACAACAGGGCAGTGTGGGGAAATATGCACATGGTCAACAACGGGAAGGAAGCTACACGTGTCGGTGACAACATGAAAATTCTGAGGAAATTTTGTGAAATTCTGGTTGGTTTTCTTGTACTCTTCCACCCAAATTCGTATTTAAGCTCCTAAATTGGTGAGGAAACTGCCGAAATCACTCAGGTAAAGCAAGCATATATTTCAACACTGTAACAGAGGCGCGCTTTCACCGCTCTAGCACCGACCTGGAACTCTATCTCATCGTATTGGGTATCCAAAACCTCCTGGTCGGTCTGGGCGATAAGGCGTTGACGGCGATCTTCCGAGCTCTCTTCGGCCAACTGCACAGACCTACGCGAGCCGTCACGAACATCCGACCGCGAGTCCCACTGTTTGATCCGCTTCGCATGGAGCTCAAGGAGTCCTGCTAGCTTCGAAGAACAGTAGTCCACCTGGTCACAATGAGCAACCAACCTCTGAGGTCCGTGACGATTACAAGGTCCACAGTAGCATCTCCAGCAGCCTCGACTCCATCTTGATGGAATAGGAAGACCTGACTGTGATGGTGACAGGACCAGAGCTTCTCACTGCTGACCTCGAGTAGATTGATGACTGTAGCCTCGTGATACAACGGAACGTAATTACGCAATGATGACAGCTTGGCTAGCCTTGACGATATCAGAGGATACGCTTGAGTCTTCCACGTCCATATCAGAATAAGCTCACCTAGGTAATGACCAGGCCTGTCTTTCAATCTTTGAGCATACCGATAAGATCTTTGATGCGATCTTCCCGCACAAATGAATCTTTGATGAACTCATCAGTGCCGTCTACTGCTTGAGCATGAGCCTCCTTATTGAGCCTCTCTAACACCGCATGATTCTCCAACCACTCACTGCTTCCTATGCTCTCCAAGGCCCACGATGACGGGCCTGAGAACGATGCCTTGAATTCCACATGATGCAACAGCTCGAGTACCAAGGCGGAGATGAGTTATCAAGTGTTCCGCTTCGCATTGTGACAGAGGAAATTGACTTTCATCGATCAGGGCCGATTCACAGGCGAAGTCACCAACTTCAGTGATCATTAGCAAGACAGAAGCAAGATGGATTCCCTACAAAGAGCTCAGTAAAGACTACCATTGCCCATACATAGCAGTACTATAGCCGGTGATTGAGCAAAGGATATTCCCCCATAATCCTTCCTTATCCTCGACTACGATCACCCAATCGAGCAAGGATAGGTCCCGACTTCCTTTGCTATGAAAAGCCGCATCAAACGTTCACAACTGATCTCATACTTTGACCCTATGGCCGATCACCTCTGTCGTCGTTCTTGGCAATGACTCAGAACGCAAAAGAGTTGAGTAGCTCAATGGAAGTATTTGTGACAAGAAACCCAGACCGATACCAGTATAGTCACACGACATCCTCGGCGGGCCAAGTTGGCCCTACGACTAGTCCCAGTCTGGCAGAAAGACACTTCAAAGCTCATTGGGTTCTTGAAGTGCATAATTTATTACAGAAAAAGGGAGCACTCAAAGGTAGAGCGCTTCAGGAGACAAGTAACAGTTATCAGAAGGACTTGTCCAAGACGACAAGTCGCAACCTAATAACCTCAGATTAGCAAGTCAAAAGATGCACACCTGATTCGAACGGATAACTACCGTAGTAAGGCGACAACCAGGTGGCAAAAGAACAACAAGGAGCTCCACATTTCCTCATCGGAATAGTGTATATCATCAACACTAAGCTGTGATGTTAGCGGGCTCATTTTGGGGCTCATTCTCTGAAGCATGGGACGCTTCCTCATCGATAAAGCTTTTCTCGGGGAGTTGCTTCTCCTCGTACTTAATTTGACGCCGTCTCTGCCATCCGAGCCACCCAATGATTAGAGCTGCTATGAAGAAGATGATAGCAATAGCAATAAGACCACCCATAAGACCATCGAACATACCCGGAGCTGCTTGCATCACTTTGACAGTATCAAGCTGGAAGGGGAACGCCTCTTGGTGCTTGTTGAGCCAGAAGGCTGGTATGAGGCAGTCTTGAGTCATTTCGCCGGTCTTACCGTTGGCCGTAGGAGGGAACCTCACATTCATTTGCAGCTTTTGTTGTCCATTCACAAAGGCACCAGAGATAGGCTCAGTCCACACGTTGATGCGGAAGTCACGGTCGCCTTCACAATCAGGATCACCACTGCAAGAGAGGATGTCCACACGGTCACCAGGGTAGTAGTTCTGGGATCTCGAGGAGGATCCATTGACGATGTCGAAGTGAGGGAGAGAGGCATACACCGGGACCATAATAGAAGCTGGGTCAGGCGAGGCGAAGTAACCGAGGTTAAAGCTGAGATAAGGCGAATCACAGTCAATACCCTGGGCATCATCAGGGTTGGCACCATCGCAATTTTCGTTGCGAAAGTCAATGTCAGCGAGTGTCCATTTGTCAACCTTGGCACCATCCCAATCGGCGTCAGTCTCGATGTTCTTCAGCGTTGCCGCTGAGAAGATTTGCCCCACGAACAACCTGGCCGAGGCGTCCTTCTTATGATACTCCTCCGTCCCCTTGCCGTTCAGCGTACCAGGGAAGAACTTAGCGTCCCAACCATCAGCGTAGTTAGGGGTGCACACATCGTCAGCTGTACACGTACCATCCTTCTTGAAGGAGTCCTGAGCCATACAGTCACGGTCGAAGGCACAATTCTGAGTCTGGCCATTATACATCTTGTAGTAGTTGAGGCCCTTCCAACCAGGTATCTTACTACTACGATATTGCTCAGTAGGAGCACCATCAACGACAGGTTTGGCAACGCCCATCGACACTTCCTGACCGCTGAACTTATCCTTGAAAGCCTCATTATTCCACCCCAGAAGCTGAGCCACTGTCATTCGTATGAACCTTGGATAGTACTCGTAGTCTGCATCATAGACAGCGCTGCTTGGGTCAGCGTAAGGGAAGAGAGTGTACCGCATAGCGTCATAGTTAGATAGCCCATACGAGCCGGCATAGTTTAATTGGGAATGCCACGCCTCGATCTCAGATGGTTTCAGAGTCATCTCCAACATCTTCATTGCGACAACAGCACCGGTAGTATCCGTGAAATTAGTCTTCATCATGAAGTTGAATATTTTATTTCTTGAAGTTTCCGAGAAGGTCCCGAGGATCTTCTTCTCGAGGTCCACATCGGCCTGGCTATCAGGGTTAAACTTACAGCTATGATCAGCGTCCTGTTTTGCAACACAACCAAAGGCATATGCGAAGTAGTCGATCGCCATACTAGCCGGTGGGAGCATACTAGAAACGTCAATACCCTTGGCCAGAGGAGCTAGCTTGGCACCTACAGCCTGCATATTTATCTCACCATCATCCAGCATACGGGTCAGGCCAGCATCAAAATACTGAGACTCAATCGCAGCCTCTATACTGCCGAACTTAGTTGTAATAAGATTAGATATCACAGCTGGGGCCAATTTCATCATACCCATAACCGTGTTAGCCAACTGTTGGTAGGTACCACAAGTGCCAAGCATCTGTAGCATGTCCATAGTGTTCACAGTTTGGCCCATCTCAGTGACGGTACTCAGAAGAGCGAGGTTGGGGACGACCACCTTCTCCTGCAAAAGATTGGTCTCATCCTTATCGGCAAAGACGAAAGTGTTGGTCTCATTCCAGTGGGCAATACCCTCCTTATTCCACTTACCGACATCAACCGAGGCCTCGATACGCTCTTGAGTCTGAGCAGCGTGAATAGGGCGTAGCTCCTGCACAATGGGCTTGGCCCCATCCTTGAGGACCTCGGCAGGGTTAGTAACGTTGAAGGCATAGAAGTCATAGGGCATCCCCTTGAGGCACATGTCCGGCTTCGAACAGCCGTCTTTGGAAGCATCACACCAACCAGATGAGGCCGCAGTTGCAGCATTAGATGGTGTTTTCGACGATAAACACTCATCTCTGGCCTCAGTCGAGTTCATGAGCCAGGCCTGATAGGCCAGTCCAGGGCAAGTAGCATCACCCACGAACATATTAGAGCAGTCAGTTGTCTGATAGGTATTATCTATAAAGCGCATACCATCAACACCGCTGGTGTACTGACCCTCATAGGTGGTCTTGACCAAGATAGCAAAGACGATGGCGACAATGCAGATGGCAGCGGACACAGCAGTGAGGATCCAGTAGATCCAAGGGTTGCACTTTATAGGACAGTGCCCATTGCAGTTATACCAACGTGGCTTCATATTGGGAATACTCCCACTAGCACTAGAGGAACTGACAAGATAACACTGCAGTTTCACTGAGTAACACCCACAGATTTGAGGAACATAATCTCACCGCAACGTTACCCAATACCACGACAGTGTAGCTACGACGGCCTAGTCCTCGAGATCTACACAGACCGGCATTTTGCAAATGCGAGCCCCGGGATCGAACCCGCGACCATATAGAACATCCTGTAATAGCTGACACAATCGATGACTAACTCCACTGGACTATGTCCCGGTTTATCACGAATGGCTAGAGAGAAAGTAGCAGTATAGACACGCAGACATCAAGATCGGGTAAAATCACATCGAGTTCTCTACGGCGGGTGGAGTAAACGTGAACGTTAACCTTTTTTATAATACCACTTGTACGTTGTAGTAACTGGAGAGTAGGGTGAACAACAGTCAATAAGAGGATGACAAAGCCCGGTACTGAGCCACTATGGACGCGGGCCATACCACGAGAAGGAGGACCAATCCCACCAGTTCCAGAAGAGAATTTTATTTTCTGTTACGCCATTGTGATCGATTTCATGCCTACCGAAGCCATTTCATCCCTCTCGAACCTGGTGGGATGTTCATAAGGTCAGTGACATTGGCGTTTGGGAGATGCTCAGTCAGACGTATCTGGAGGATAGAACTGGATTTGGGAGTAGCTGTATTACATGGGTTAACAGTTATTCTACTTTCCTCCTCCTTCCTTCCTCCCAACGTATAATGAGCTCTGCCGAGGATTCCAATGAAGCCGCTATTGAGCAATGGAAGATCCGGAGGTTGATCAAGAGTTTGGAGGCAGCCCGGGGGAACGGTACTATTACTACTACTACTACTACCACTATTACTACTACTATTACTACTGCTACTGATACTACTACTACTACTACTACTACTACTACTATTATTATTATCGCTATCACTATCACTCGAACACTAGCTGTTGGACAGGTACTTCGATGATCTCATTGATCATCCCTCCCAAAACGCAGGTTGCTCAAATGGCAAAGATGCTGGCAGAAGAGTATTACCATTTTCCTCGGCAGCCTCGTAATGTCCAACAGGTACGGTACCGCGTCCAACATCAAGTCCCGGGTTAACAGATTGTCTGTTCTTTCGGCGATTACATCCACTCAACAGCGACTCAAATTGTAAGTTGCCATCATCACCACGTAGTAGCCACCACGATAGGCCTCTCCTAGGTACAATAGGACGCCTCCTAAAGGTTTGGTTCTCTACTGCGGTACTGTCCTCACTGATGATGGCAAGGAGAAGCAAGTTACCATCGATTTCGAGCCTTTCAAGCCGATCAACACCAAGCTGTAGGTTGCCCTCGATTGGCCCCTGATGCTTAGATACCACGCCTCAGGTATTTGTGTGATAATAAGTTCCATACAGAAGATCTGAACCAACTGTTGGAGTCTGATGACAAGTTTGGATTCCTCATTATGGATGGTAATGGAAGTCTCTATGGTACAGTACAGGTAATAGGGATGGACACCAATGGGGTTGAAAAGTACTGCATGCAGGGATCGAACCGGGAGGTACTTTACAAGTTCTCGGTGGACCTTCCTAAGAAGCATGGAAGAGGTGGTCAGTCCTCCATGCGTTTCGCTCGACTAAGGCTCGAGAAGCGACATAACTATCTTACCAAGGTAATCTATATATTTCCCTCCTACCCATAGTGTAGCTCCTCCTTCCCATAGGTTGCTGAGCTGTTAACTCAACACTTCATCACCAACGATAGACCCAACATTGCCGGCCTGGTACGCCAGTTGAAGGCTTGGTCCGAATGAGTGCGTGTCGCAGGTCTTGGCAGGATCTGCCGAGTTCAAGAACGACTTGGCCAATTCGCAGTTTTTCGACCCCCGTTTGGCCGCCATCCTCATTAAAGTGGTGGATGTGAGGTAATATTCCCATGAGGGTGGTATGATGTCGTCATTGTGAACGCTTGCCCAACAGCTATGGTGGAGAGAACGGCTTCAACCAAGCGATTGAGCTCGCCTCTGACACCTTGAAGAACGTCAAATTCATCCAGGAGAAGAAGCTCATCACCAAGTACGGCGGCAGACCACGCGAAAATGCCGAAATTGGTACCGACTTAGGTACTTCGAGGAGGTTGCTCAGGACACGGGAAAGGTCTGTTTTGGTATTGATGACACTCTCAAGGTGGGAGGGGCGCATTGTCGGGATGCCTTTGTGAATACGTCTTTGATGACAGTGCTTGGACATGGGCGCTGTTGAGACCCTCATCGTATTCGAGAACCTCGCCATCAATCGTTATCATATTCGAAACCCCCATACCGACACTGAAGATGTCCTCTACCTCACACCTGAACAGTAAGTCACTTCGTCTGGCACTAGAAGTATGTGAGCCGCTTCCAGGGAAGTACAAGAGAGTTATTTCCGCGATTCCGATACTGGGGTGGAGCTCATTGTCATCGAGAAGATGCCCATCACTGAGTGGTTGGTCAACAACTACAAGAACTTCGGAGTAATGCCATACCACACTTCTGTCCAATCATGGACCTTGGTTAGGCCAAATTGGAGTTTGTGACCGACAAGAGTGAGGAGGGCGCACAGTTCGTCCGGGGATTCGGGGGCATTGGTGGTCTCTTGCGGTGAGTGATGGTCCCACTGGAATTTAGAAGATGTTGATTTTGATTGGGATCAGTTACTCTGTTCAACTGGAAGACCTCGAAGAGTGGGAGGGTGACTCTGATGATGACTTCATGTAAATAGTGTCGTAATCAGCGTCACCATTTGCGGTATAACGAGCTGTTGATGACTGGTCCATTGGCGTTGTTGCAGTCAGCGACCTCTCCCTGGTGAGGATGACGATGAAGCCTAAGTACTGTGTATTACTTGTCTTGGTTGTAAATTTGTGGGAGAGAATATTGATGGCTTCTAGTACTAACACGAGTTTGTTCTTGTGTGATTAAGGGGAGTAGGCCACCGCCACAATGGGTGATATGTAACCATTAACCTTCAGTCAGTATGCAGCAAGGGTTCTTTCGAGGTGAGAGTCTTCTTTCGATACAGTGATGTCGTTACTTGTTGAACTAGAACATCGTCCAAGAAGGAATCTTGCTCTCTTGCATTTCCTCAACGCCATTAAAATGCGGTCGTTGTTGACAGTAGTTCGAGGACGTTGTTGTTGTTGACGATGATCATTATTATTATTGTCATCACTATCATCCATAGCTGGCTATTTTCTGTCCCATGGAGCCACAACAACAGCAACAACAGTCTTCTCTCGAGGGTAGTTACCCTAGAGGGGAAAAACGGTCTGCGGGTGGTGATGGCACTTATTGGGGAGAAACTAAAGAAGGGCGGCAGGGCGATGAGTCCTCCTCCCGACCGGCTAAGATGAGTAACTGGGATACTGCACCTTCTGGCAATACCAATACCACAACTGGAGGAGATGATGATGGCAAGTACGAACAGGGAAGGGAAAAGCTCTGACTATTGTGAAACGCTATAGGCCTTGATTCCCTTCTGAGTAGCGCGAATGATACCATAAGGACTATAATAAACTTTCTCATCAATACTACTACATCCTTCAGATTCCATAAGGATGTCCCTTTACCTCATTGGGCGGCTGGTAAGGTTATAGGAAAGCAGGGTGATACCATAAAACGGATACAACGTCAAACTCATTGTGAAATCAAGGTGCTTAACAACAACCCCACTCTTATTCTCTCTCTATCATCTCTCCTTCTTAGTCTGATAACGGTGAACGCGACACTGAGGGAAACAGGAGCCTCCACCTCGTCGGCGATACACAGGCAACTCTCAATGTAATAACGCTCGAACATCATCTCATCTCTATTGTTACGTACATGGGCAGGCGTGTGCAGCAGCCATTGAAGAGATCATATTCACGTGCCGCAAGCCTATCGTTGGTCCAGGGGACTCGAAAAAGGAAGTAGTCATATCGAATGACATAGCAGCTAAGGTCCTCAACTCCTTCTCTCGCCTTTGAAAATGAGGCTGAAATCAGGTCATTGGTTACAGAGGATGCGTGATTGACGAGATCAAACGACGGTCACATACTCGTATCGAGGTGGTCCCTACAGAGGATGGTGGACCTGGGGAGGAGAGGACAGTCGTGCTAGTTGGGCCTGAGGAAAACTGCGAGGAAGGGGTAGGGTGTTGTTGATATACCGGAGGTATCTGGTTCGAATCTAGGAAGTGTCGTTTTTATAGGCACGTATAGTACGCGAAATCGTGAGCGGTGAGCTCGACGTGTCACCGATCATTGATGACTTCAAACGGGAACATCAACTGGATGAATATGATCCTTCTGGAGGGAAGGGTGGCAAGGGCTACCACGGCAAGGGTGGCAAGGGCTCCGACTGGCGTGGTGGCAGTAAAGGCGGTTGGGGACATGACAGTGCTCGCTACACTAGTGGTGACTGGTCTGGCAGTGGTAAAGGGGGTTGGGGTAAGGGTGGTGACTATGGGGGAAAGGGTGGCTTCGGTAAGGGAGGAGATGATCCCTCGAACTACTACGGTGGTGGGGGTAAAGGGTATGCACCTAATCCCGCGCCCTATGGCGGCAAGGGCGGTGCTTACCGGAGTGATCCTTATGGAACCTCACGTTATGGTGGTAAGGGCTATGAGTATGGCAGTAAGGGAGGCTCATCAGACTCGTATGGAGGTAGTGCGGGTCGATTTGAGAGGGCAGCCCCCAGTGGTGGTGACTACTACGGTAAAGGCAGTTATGGTGGTGGTAAAGGGGGTAGTGCTCCTGGCTATGCTTACAGTAAAGGCGGCAAAGGAGGATTCGCTACCAGTGGTGAAGGAGGGTATGGGGGTAGTTGGGGTGGCAAGGGTAAAGGTAAAGGAGGAGGCTGGTCTACTGGTGGTGGAGGAGGAGGAGGTTGGGACTCTAGTCCTGAGGACTCCCCCATCCCTCACAGTGGCGGCGGCGGTCCTTCACCGTACAGTAGCAGACCGTGGGGTGGCGACCCCTCCTCCTCTTGGGGAGGTAAAGGGAGGAAAGGCGGGTACGGTTACTGAACGGCAACGTATTGGTGATTGAACGAATGTCGTAGACGTCTTAAAGCGAACAAACCCCGAATTGGTGTTGCTCTTGTTACACCTTATTTTCCTTCTCGTGGAGTCTGGTTGAGTTAGGAGGGGTAAGCTGAACTGAGAGGACATGGTCATAGCAGTTCGGGATCTCCCGATTCTCTACTGCTGCCCTTTGGACCACGTACTGGCCGCATCGAAATGACCTCGTCATATAATCAGTCCCCACAGCAACGGCAGATGATGTCTATGGCGGCAACAATGACGTCCGTAGGAGAGGCCAGTAACGATGCCCCTCATCCTAGGGGTGGTTGGGCCAGTAGCAATGCCGAGTTCACAAGGGAGATGAAGATTCCTCAGAGGGCAGTTGGTAAAGCAATTGGTCGAGGAGGGGAGACTATAAAGAGATTAAAGGAGGAGTTCAGCACGTTTGTCCAAGTACAGCTCCTATTGGGGTATGCTTTGGTGCCACCCCGTGGCTCTTTAGGTTGATCAGACTACTTCCGAGCAGGGTTTCAGCACTTTCAAGCTCAGTACCGCTACCGCTGAATCGGTTGAAGTAAGGAGGCTCTCACCCGAATTGCCTTTGTTGTTCACTCCACTTCACAGGCCGCAGTTGCCCATTTAAAGGGAGTCGTCCTATCCTGTGAACCGTGTGAGTGTATATACGTAGATGATGTTGAGGGTGCAGTTGAAGTACCTGCTGATAAGGTTGGGACCGTCATCGGGCCACAGGGGTGAGTAGTAGGACCCTCAGCTCCTCCCTGTCATTGTCGTGTCTGCAGCTGCGTATTGGATGAAATTCGCCGTCGTAGCGGTTGTAGGGTGCAACTCCAACCAGTCGACGTAGAAGATGGAACAAGTCCCCGTTCGGCGAAGATTGTTGGCACGGCTGATGCGGTACTATCGTCTATGGTCGTCGGCATCCTTCATCGTCGGCTCCTCATCCATCAGGTTCGTGTTTGTGCAGACCTCCTCAATGACGTTATTAACGGTACTTTCGACGTTGGCTCGGTGATCAATCGCCAGAAGGCCCATAACCAACGTTTTAAGGCTGGTGCTCTGGGCGGTGGTAAAGGCAAAGGGAAAGGAAAAGGTGGTGGTGGTGGCTATTGGAACCCTAATAGCTCACCGCGGGCTGCTGCCGCCGCGGCGGCATCTGGTAGAGGTGGTGGCTTGAGTGGTGGTAACATGGGCCAGCAGAGTCTCAACTATACTACAAGTATGGGCTTTGTCCCTCCTCAAGTTATGTATACATCTCAACAGATGTATGCAGCTGATCAAGGTATGATATCACCACACATGTCAGCGGCTAACCCTGGTGGGCCCATTCCTCCTTATCTCATGTATGCCGCCTATCAGCAACAACAACAGCAACACTCTCCCACTGGCGGTCCAGGTTTATCGGCTACTGAAATTGCCATGCAGATGCAGCAACAACAGCAGCAGCCAAGATCGGCATCACAGCCAGCTACTGGTCCTGGCAACAATCAATACATCCAACAACAGCAGCCGTTGAATATGCCTGTGTCGCCCCAGGGTATTATAACACCTCAGCAAGTCATGGCTGTTCACCAGATGCTACGTCGTGAATATGAGCAGCAGCAACAGCAACAACAACAGAATCGAGCGACCCCCGAGGCGGCTGATACGTCAACTCCCGCTGTGGACCCTAATAGTAGTGGGGGAGGAGGCCAGGAAGAGCCGTTATAAAGACCCCTACAGTGAAGATTACGGTTATCAGCATCGGCAGTATGTCTGGTGGTGATCTACAGGGTCTTATTTGTATCATTTGGTCGTTGTAGTAGTAGTGGTAGCGGCCCTTGGCGGACTATGTACGAGGTTCGGAGTTCAAGTTTACTCATTAATCATAGCGATGTTGTCATAAGCTGTGAAAGCAGCCCAATTAGCAGCAATCTTAAGAGTGAGCTAATCCGTTATAGTCATTGAAGCTTGGAGTCGAGTGTTTGTATATTCATGTTGCGTTGTCACTATGGGGGATCGAACAACTTACAACACAACATGTAATGGATTGTGGGAAATCGTCACAGTATCACACACCAACCAGAGCAATACGGCTCACTCTTCACGGAAAGCGTACACGCCGTTGGACTCGATCAATTGGAATGCCCCCTCAGGCGGCTCGTTCATACCGTGAGCAACCGCGTTGCCATACAGGTCGAAAATGTTCACAGTGACAGCGTTGATACTTTTCTCCCTCACCAGGGCTTCAAAAGGCGGCGCGGCTAACTGACCGGTCGATAACACTGCAACTACTCCTTCGAGGAACGGCTTGAGACTTCTGCCCAGAGCAATGAGTCTATTGAGCACTAAAGTGTATAGCTGTGAGGCACCCGATAATGTGAGAGAGAATGTGAAGTAGTCATAATATGCTCTGAACTCTACCGCGTTCTCAGAGAAGTTGGGGAAATCCTCCTTGCAGTTGATGATGATATTCTGTGATGCTGTAACGGGGATGACGAGACAGTCCGGCGAGACCAAATCGAAGTCTATCAGCTTCAACGAGCCATCTCGAGGATCTTTCATAATATTGTCCAACTTAAGATCGTTATGAAAGGTCAATATAGAAAGCTTAGTGACCACTTCAAACAGCTGGTCCTCATCTATCTCCGAGAGGCTTTCGACAGGGACTAGTCTCTCCTGTACGAGGCACATACTGTGATCTCGACCGCCCATATGCTGACGACACCAACCATAGCCGTACACACGTCCGGTAACTCCGAGGTCGGCAGCCCTCATCATCATCTCGGGGAACCGCAACTGCAGTCGTTCAGTCTCTCTCGATGACATCCTTCGCAAAGCCACAGAGTCGTCAGCCACCACTTGGCAGTAACTCCCCTGCCCTATCCGCTCCACTTGAGGGTTAATGTCCATACCGGCTCTGAAAGTGGCGATCTTCTCCAAGTCAAAGGCTGTGATGAGGAGATCTCTCAGCTCCCCTGATCCTCTAGGGAGGGGCGTGAACCAATCAAGTGCCTCGAATGACAACCACACTCCACGAACAAGTCCTTTATTTGTCCGCAGGACCGCCGGCAGGGTATACTCGTCCTTAAGACTGTGAATGCATGGGGGTGCGGAAGGAGCACTCTTCTTCTTGCGTTGCTTGAAATATGACAACACTTTGAAATGTAACTCGAGAAAATCATAAGTAACACACCCAACTAGCTATCAACCCAACAGCAACAACAAGCAAGTCGGAGAACTCCCACTAGAGGTATGCAAATGTTGATGTTAATAATGTTACGAGTATAGCAATAATAACACAATCACCAAGGCTCTAGGTCGATGTGAACGTAGGAGTACTTATTGGCAGGCAAACTATCTCTTATCAGTCGCTCTAAGCGTTTGAGCTCTCTTGTCAGCGCCAGCAGAAACAGCGCGTCGTTCCGCATAAGCCAATCCTCTGCGCTGGAAGGGCCGCCTGACGAGGCTGCCTTCATTGACGCTGTCACACAATCAATGGGATCATCCTGAGGGGCGAGGGAGCCGTCCACAACTGCAAAGTATAAGCAACTCTCACCGATGCCCTTCCGTACGGCCAGAGCGCCCGATACGTCGGCCCTGGGCTCGTCACGGCCTCGTTAGCCTGGGTTATCTTCAACCGACGCCTCGTCACTGCTTCTGCGTTAAACTCAACTTCAGCCTTGAATCGAGCTGTCGTCTAAAGCTGAGCTAGTAGCCAAAAGACGGTTGGTGTTCTTGCTGTACCGTGCCAACCAGCTCCGTCTTAACATCATAGACTCCGACAACTACTGGGTCGGCCTCTAGTGATCGAATAACCATCTCAACTTCATCACTTGGGAGGGTCGCCCCAAGCAGAAGCTGTGTGCCTAGGGGAGATCCATCACCAACATCCAACCACGAAACCTAGCTACTCCTTCTGAGAAGATAGGCTCCAACCCCACTGACGACCCCAGACATCAATAACGATGCCATCATGTCCGGTATGGGAGATGCAAGGCAATAGGAGGCGACCTGAACGAGCCTCTAGGGAAGGGCAGAGACAAGCGATAGGGGCACGTACCACTCCCACTATCCCTATCGCAGCACCAAGGATACCACTGCCAGCCTCCAGAAACGTCGCGACTGGCATGACCTGACAATGCTGAGGACTTGCCGACCGAGCAAGACTGAGAGGCTCACGTCGGCTCCAGATCGAATCGCCTCAGAGAGGGCCACATTCTGCTGGCGGAGCTCTCGATATGCTTCGTTCAGCGCAAGTGCCTCCAAGGACGCCGATACGAGGAACATCCCAACCTGAAAGGAATACCCCGATCTCAGCAGCGCCTTCTCGAGCCACTACACTTACCGGTAGAGCTATGCCTGAGCCCAAGCCCAGCATCGACCCACCAAGAGCCGTAGAAGTAGCCGTTGTGGCGGGCAGTGACGACACCATCATACTGCTATAGTAATGCGAGAATAGGTCTTTGGTTGCCGTGTACCTCATAGACAACAACAATACACTATTCATTGACAAGGGAGGGGCCTACATCGGTATCATACCACCCACTGCAGTGAGGATGAAAAAAGACCTGTCAGCCGCAATGTTACGTTGCCGACCATATCCGTATCTAACGCCGCCAACCTAGAGATTCATCACTAAATACATTCCCTCACGGATGATGTATATCTCGTCCCTTCCCAAAACTAGCCAGCAGCGAGCTATACCGGTACCCATAATTGGCAACATCAGCTCCAGAATGCATCAGATCGGCGAATCTGCCAACACCCGCCACACTGCGAAGGATACTATCAATACGATGCTCCTCACACAGCGCTGCTCCCCGTCGAGATCCACACTATGAACTTTATGCTAGCAATACCAACATTGGAGAGCAGACCCTGCCACACCTAGCCAAAACCAGATAGTAGGAGTCCTCAAGGGCCAACCTCACACTCGCGGCACCACTGATGGCCTTGTCACTCGCCGACCATTTCCTCCATATTGCTAGAGAAGGGGTAGCCTCTGCCTCCTCAGCTGAGTCGTCCCATACCTTCCAGGATCATCATAGCAGTTATGAAGAACCCTTCTACCGTACATCATCCATGCCGTAGATGTTGAGCCTATGACGACTCTTGTGTGCTTCCGACTCGAGGTAGTGCTTGTAGCGGATCGCCATGGTCTCCTCGGACTTGTACCTATCCAATACAGATCATAGACATACTTCAAGAATAGAGCAAAAGCCTCGTGGAGCATATGCAAACCATTAAAACATATTCATTTCCTCACACTACCCTTTGCACCAACGACCGTTCGTATGCCTTTGCCGTTATTTCACTCATATACGTTCACAAGGCGAATACAAAACCATAGGAACAGGACGGATACAATACACTCTTCACTATCCATTTCCCTCCAAAGAGGCTCTCACTTCTTCCTAGCACACTGTATAACATCAGGCAACCGGTAGAGGGTCCACGACTGTTCATCCGACTCGTATGGGTTCTGCTTGTGGAAGGATGCCAGGTCGTCGAGGTCACAGTCCGACAGTCCGAACTGCTTGCGGGCCTCTGGGCGCCTTATCCAAACCTGAGGCCACCACAGTGAAGAGCCCATGAGTCTACCCGATCTACATGGTCGGGCTCTTTGAGCTGCCGTTGGAAGGCCGACATAGCCTTCCTAACCCACTCCCGCTCCATACCCTTGTTCGACCGCTCCACGTTACTTGCACGTTGGTCTGAGCAACAACAACATCAGCCTCGTATATGCTCTCAACCATTGCTGGGGGTGAGCCTACACCCAGGTGCCGCTGCCGGGCCTAGTGAGAGTGTCGATGTCATCAGGCTAGCTCCAGCACAACGGATCAAGGCACTCGGCGATACTCTTCGACTGTGCAGGAGTGTCGACCCTCGACTGCCACCGCCTCCTCCGACGCCGAAGTGGTAGTAGTAGGGGCTCTTGCTGAGGACCTCCAAACCCAGCATGGAGTGGCATATATGAAAACCCTAACAAGGTCGTACGAAGCAGGTGTAGGAAGATGCACAAGGCAAACTCTACTGCAAAAACAGCATTGACGACCTCCTTCACTATCCCACGTTGTTGGGTTTCAGTCGACACAGTAATAATCACACAGTTAAGACTATCACGACCACCTGATGATTTTCCCTCGCTATCATTATAAAGGTGCGTCCTTTCGCAGAGAGCACATTGTTGGGCAATATCACTGCTGGTCGTTGACTTCCTTTTCCCATACACCAACCTCACTACTAATGAGGATTGCGGTTGAGCGAGTACTCACACAACACGAGGATCGTCGTACTTAGGAAGACAGCGTACTCGAGTTGAAGGACAATAGTTGTTCTTGGTAGACGGTAATATGCTACTCTACTCTTTACTACTACTACTACGTCCTTGCGCTTTGTACGGGTATTTGGCATACCTGAAGCCCATTCTCCATCGCAACGTGCGCAGCGAAGATACTCACATGTAAGTAGCAACAGCAGTCAGAGGTGCCGAGAGGATCAGCTCGGTCGTCAGCGGTTTGTACAATATCACACTCCTCAAGAATGCCGTAAAGATGATGCCTGCTATAATGGAGAAACCCTTCTGGACCTGATAAGGCCAGCCATAACAAAAACAACAACGGTCATCCCTAACCACTCACACTGCCAGCGTATTTGGTGACCTGACCAACAAAGATGCCGCCCATAGCCGCCGTAACTGAAGGAGAGCAAGGGACTACATCGAGCGAAGACAAAGGGTGCTTACAAATCGGTATGAGCATAGTCCAGGTCTGGAGGGCTAAGCCAACCGCAGGGAGGTGACCTTCCTTGAAGAGCTCCCCTGTCGATATGGCTATCACTGAGTATACTGCTAGCTCAGCCGAGAAAAGGAAACTAAAGAGGAGGACCAGTGTTGGAATATATACTCCCTCCCCCAAGCTGAGCTCAAGAGTTCCCTCATTAGTGATACACTGATTGATGTAGTGTTTTCCGAAATTTCCAAGAATTTTTATATTGTCGACAACACACGTCCAAGTTGACCATGTGCATATTTTCCCACACTGCCGAGATCCCCGATGTAATGACGTATGCAAGGCAAATAATAACGTCACTCAAACTACACTTTTTCAATCTCAAGTGGAAGAAGTAAATCGAACATTCATTTCGAATTTGAACTTTCATTCCGGGAGAAACTTCTCTCACTCGTCGAAAATCAAATCTCACTTGCTGAATTTGAGATTGGAAAGGTTTACAACCCTTAGATAGGCCTCTTTCCAGATCTAATTAGTTCTCCCACCGCCACCGCAGTGTGCCCACTCATCGTAAGAGTGTAGGAGATCCTCACCTATTCCGACTATATGTCTGCAATGCCAATTCAGAGATAGATGCTCCGACACCCGATAGCGCGCTAGCAGTTAGAACCTGCGACACGATAAGCATAGATGGAGTATTCTACTTCTACACAGATGAGTCCCAGTCTAGGGTTTCGTTCGCCCTGGGCCTCCGGGGGCTCCGAAGCCTGACCTGACAAAACTTCACTTATCACACTACGCTGAGCTCGAGAGAGAACCCACCAATGCTGATCATAACGGCCGCAACGAAGAGCATTCCAAGAGCAAATAGCTGATGCCGACTCTGCCGTTTGCCAAGGAAGAGATAAGTCAACAGCTAAGAGTGATGAATGACCAGACAGGGCGCCACTGACGAGTGAATTACAGCAGTGGAGAGGAGCTTAGTCTGATTGACCAGGTTATAAACAAGGGGGTCGAGGTGTTGGAAGGCAATCTGGATGCATATATTCTGCATAGAGTAACTCATCGCAGGAAGAGCGGCCGCTAAAAAACTGCCACGTAGTGTCCATCCTTGCAAGGCGCTCGAGGCGGACCCTGACAAACTCTGCTCTGGAATCCGTGATACTACTACTCACTCACCTTCTGCAAACATGAGCCCGATCGCCAGGAAAAACTTCACAATTTCGGTTATAGTAACAATCGCCGACGACGGTATAGTCCTGATAACCATACACACTATCCCCTTCCTCCTCCTCCTCTCCACCTTTACCTCGGCGTGAACGTTGTGGTGATGAGTGGCTGACTGCCGTACTGTAGCGCCAAGAGGGCCATATAGAAGAGGCCCCTGGGCGATATAGCAGTTCGGCTCCGCTGAGTCGGACCGGCGTCACCATCATCAGACTTGCCGTCTGTGCTGGATTGACCATCAACTTCGTAGGTGAGCTCATTAGGGGCAGGGGACTCTTCCTTAGACCAACGACGAGGCTGGAGCTCTACCTCATCCTTGCTGACGGGTGAGCCAAAGGGTGACAACATACTGACCTATACTGAATCATACACGGATGAACCTAAGATACGCCTGGGGAACGCAACTCCTCCTCCTAGGATCTAGGGTGTATCCGAAAACGTGTGAAACACTCCTCACAGCAACTATACTGAACAACGATGACTTGGCAATTATACAAATATAAAGTACATACTAGTAGACTGTGGTTTACTTTAATATAAACATTACTACAATGGGGTCAATCATAGACTCCTCTTGGTGACAGGACTAGTAGCCATTTTCAGCCCACACCTCATTGGCAACTTTCACGGCCATAGAGAGTTTAAAGGGCTTCGGCAAAGGTGTATACGGTCCGGACATCTCCATTATCACATCTGCTAGGGCTGAACAAGAGCAACAACTATACCCACAACACGATCACGGAACGTGGTGTTGAAAGCTCTGACCGAAACATTGACAGCAAGGCGAGGGTATATGGGAAACGTCTGATGGTAGATCTCCCTCCCCCCTACTCTCACCATCCTTGTCTCGAGATCCCCACTTGAACCATCCACTATCCTTATCCTTCGCCACGTTGCCCTCAAGGCCCTCATCGCTGGACACCGTGTCGACCGGGCCTACCAATAGACCACAACGTGGAACTCGTAGTCGGGACCAAGGTCAGTAAGCACATCTATCCCTATCTATAAATATAAAGAAAATGCACTTCAACCGGCGCAGCAAGATTACGAACAGCTCAGAATCTACAGCATTTCCAGGTCAAGGTAATTTTTTACCGACAAATTTAATTTTCTACCCATTTGGTTAATGTTCTACCTTTTTAGTTAACATTTTACCCATGGCTTTAATAAAATACCAAGAAAATTAATCTAATACCCGGTTTATTTGAAAGTTTAGGAGTTTAATTTAACCAAGAACGTGCACGATAACCACGTGCACGTCGTGAAGGTCAATGACAACTCGAGGTCCTCGAGTCGAGGAATCGTGTCGCTGCTTCGGCAGTTATATTAATGTCGCACTTGCCTCGCTTGTCGCCCATTTTCGATAACTCAGAACTGGGAGCTGAAGAGTTGCTGATGAGCATGACCAAAAAACTCAACTTGTTCAACTACCTTTCTGCACCTTTACCTATGTCACTCTTCCGTATGATTTCTCAGCACAAAATTGTCTCAGTACATCCCTTGCTAAATTTATTTCAATGCTGGTCTATTGTTAACTCTGCACGCCCACATTATCATTGGGAGCGCCTTGATTAAATCAAACTCCTAAACGTTCAAATAAACCGAGCATTAGATTAATTTTCTTGGTATTTCATCAAGGCCATGGGTAAAATGTTAACTAAGAAGGTAGAACATTAACCAAATGGGTAAAAAATCAAATTTGTCGGTAAAAAATGAACCTGACCTGGAAATGCTGTAGTCCTCTCTATATAACCAACATTCACGAATAATATGATGCTCCGGACTGTGATAGAATCAACTTGACCCTTGTACCCGATTGGCCCAACAGACATCCTTCTAACCATTTCTCTCGCCGCTCCTGCCAGTACTCAGCGCCATAACGCTCGGGCAGGGGATTCACAGGCACAGCCTCCCGCGACTCAGCTGCTGCCGCCGCCGCGGCTCTGGCCTCATCCCAGTCCGGCTTGTCCGGATACAGATCGAAACCTAACAAGGGCCTACTACTACTACTACTACTACTACTACTACTACTACTACTACTACTACTACTACTACTACTACTACTACTACTACTACTACTACTACTACTACTTCCTCCCCTTATACTACCTTTGCCGCCTAACGCCGCATTACTCCTCCCTTCACTACATTCCAATGAAGTCAATAACCCCTTCACAGTCTTCAACTCCTCCCTCAGTGCCTTATCCTGTGGGCACAGCGCTATAGCCTTTCGCAGGCACTCTCTAGCTTTGTATAGAAGATCCTTAGGCTCAACACCATCTGAAAAGATGCAATGCCATCCATTGTGAATCCATCCATCCACCCAAGTACCCAACGCCTCCTCCGACCCCGCTGACTTGTCCTCGTATATATGCCGTAAACACACAGCCTTCCTAAAACCCCACCAGCTCATACACAGCCGCCCGTCCCGGGCCACTACCGGTAAAGGTATTTCGGGTTAGCATTACAATCATCTTCCGAACAGACCACCGCTGTCTCCTCCATCACTGTGAGGGCTCCTATATAGTCCCCCAACCGTTGTAGGCACAACGCCCAGTTACAACGGAGCGTGAGGATCCTGACGATGAGCACAAAGCCGATTCCCAAACACCCTAGCCCTTCCTCAAATGATTTCCACTCTGGCACATCTGTTCCCTCGTCCACATTTACCCCCTCAGCCCGTAGTACAAATTAGAGTCAACAGCCAGTCGGCAAGCCCGTGCATAGGTCTCCGCTGCCTTATCGTATTCCTTCTCTTTAAAAAGGGCGTTGCCTTCCCGTTTAAGATTCATCGCCTTGGTTGTGGGGGACTCTCCGAGTGCTAGGGCCCGCCGCAAGAAAGCCTTCATAAAGTAAAGTGACTACTGCTCAACGATGAGAGTAAGCGAGCCCATCCACCACCACTACGACGCCTTCCGCCCCACAGGAACTCCAGAAACAGGCGTGGACTCAACACTATAGGGGATAGAAAGTGTTACAGAGGAACATTCAAAACAGATCAAGTACAAAAAGTGTCTTCCTCGACAGAATAGGATACCATAACGCAGACACCCCGTGCCCACGAACATAGCAAGAACCTCCTACTACTCTCCTCGCCAACCCCCGTAGTAGTAGGGCTGTTGAGGCGGTGGAGGAGCGTACATAGGCGGTGGAGGAGGAGGGGGAGGAGGACCGTACGGTGCAACGGGTGGTGGCGGCGAGTACATAGGCTGATAACTACTCATCATTGTAGGCTGATAAGGAGGAGGAGGAGGAGCATACCCCATGGGCTGGGGTGGTGCCATCATCATCACAGGTTGTTGTTGTTGTTGTTGCTGAGGTATTACTACTTGCCCTGTACTATAGGC
>NW_003204003.1:61149-64864 GCF_000006405.1 Perkinsus marinus ATCC 50983
GCATAGCTGCCCCACCCCATAACAATTGATCTTGCCAGGAGCGAAAGTCCTTCGCGCATCAACTATCAAATGGAATGGAAACGTATATCGTCACGTTCCTGCTTGACTCGATACGCACATTATCTACCGCTATACTCACACAGGCGAGACTCGATTATTATTCCATCATAATTCGGCATTAACCACATGTTAACCACTACACTCACAGGTATATACACAACGCAAACCTGATCATACTCTACGTGACAAATCTCCATAGTTTCAAGATACATCATCAACAAGTAACAGAGAACAACAATAAACATATGAGCAAACTTCTCAACATAGTAGTTTAAAAGTCAAAACGATCCTCCACACAAACCATGCCCTTTAGCATTGGTCTTTGGAGAGATTCAGAGATATACCATCCATAGACATGTCGAAGGTATCGTTGGACTCGTCATAAGTAACTGACATAGCCTGTTGAAGCTCGTCAGGTGTCATACCGAGCGTATCAGCCATTTCCACCATCTGAGGATCATTGTAATCAGGCTCGAAGTCGGTACAGTCAACCATAGTATAGTCAACACCCTTTATATTGACCAAGGGCCTTACAGCAAGGTCGAAAGTCCCATTATCAATAGTAGCGGTACCCTTAAAGAGCATATACTTTCCGCAATACTTCCCACTTGGAGTAGCCGAACAACTCCCACCACTACTGGCAGTAGTAGTCGCAGCTCCAGAGGAACCCGTAGTAACATCACCCGACGACCCCTTAGTCCCATCGTCCGAAGAAGATGTGCTACGGAGGGAGGAACCTTTAGTTGTAGTCTCAATAGAAGATGCAGTAGTGGCCTTCGCAGCAACCGTAGTAACTACATTAGCAGTCGTAGGAGCAACAGTAGTCGTTGAATCATCGCTGCACCCAGTCAAAGAGAGAGCGACAATGACAGAACAACAACAGCGAAGAACTTCATATCGAGGGAAAAACAACTCGAATCCGAATAAAATAGAATGATCCAACAAGAAAATCATCTCAAATGACACTCTACCCATCCTATTGATGACCACATAGTCTGAACACCGATTTCCAACTTGCAATACGTATACATCCGAATGCACAAGTACTATATTACGACTAGCCGAAAAAGCTTAGCTATTGGGCACAAAAGGTATCACTACCGATCACGACAGATTTCCCCTCGTTGGCTAAGTGTTTTCTTGGGGTCATTCACTCCGTTTGCATAGCACGCGTAGTTTTTTTGTTTACCCATGTAATATAGAAGACATATGACTGCTGCGATTAGATACGATGTGAAGGACATTCATCGTTCAGGAGGGACCGAGATGACCCTTTAAAGAGCCGCGTGACGCTGGCAGCCACTCCGAATAATGCCAACGTTAGCTGGCACATCTTTTCCGAATACATACGGGGTATTCAATACAGTAGAAATGTGATGATTGAATATATTTGAGTCAGACGATTTGAGATCGTCATACGATGGTAATGTATCCTTCTTAATTAACATCAAGATTCTCCTAATCTACTGTACTGTTCAGTTAACGCGTGCGATTACTAGTAGTTCAGTCGAGGAGATTCATAATTTTTCATCATTTATTTGGCGAAGAGCTCCGACAATAACGCATAGTCGACATCAGGAAATCACCCAGAATCCTATAATGTTCTCGGGGGGAACTCATTTAGGAACACATCCTTCCATTAGCTTCCCATGTAAATATCATCGCATTAGAAAAATTCTTCCGTTGTTATCAAATTCTGGAGAACGTTATATCTCTAAATTAAATAGGTCTCTGGTCGACATCACACACCGACGACGCCGTACCTAGGTTGAGCTCGCTAGTAAACTCCGCCCGAGAGGAAGCACCTTCAGGAACCCATGAAATGCTTCGGAAAGATGAGTGTGACGTAGAACCGATTTCGAGTGAAGACCTGATAATCCTCATTCTTCAGGAGAAGACAGGCTGCTTAAACAGTTCAAGTTGAACTTACCTCCTGTAGCGTGCCGGGTAATCGTAGACCCATCCTTTCCGTTCCATAATGACGGGTGACCTACCTATGTGCTATTTAGCTTCAACAATGCTCAGATGCTGACAGTTTCGGATGTCGGACTATGTGCACGCGTGCAAGGCTGATCAAAGTGAAACGCGCGGACTGTGTGGGCAGGTAACGGTGTCTAACGTTGTAAGTGTACTACAAGGAACTGCGGTTGTTCTCATATCCCTAGCGTATTCACCCAAGTAGCTCTCTAAGATGCTCTCAATCGTGAGGCTGCTTAATTTCAATATCGCTGTGAAACTGGATCTGTAATAGTTTTCGACACCTAGTCAGGATTAGCAAACCTCAATATCCAGTTGGACAATCGGGAGGCTGTCGCCATCGAAGGCGTGCATAGCAGAGACAGCATTGGCGCGTGAGTCGGCCTTAGTAAGTCCGCATAGTAGAGTAGGCGGTGGGCCTCGTCCACGCGCTGAGGCTGTTGCACAAAACACTGTCTCCTTCGGGGGGGGGCTCTCGAAAGCATTTGCTAACTTTGTATCGTTTGGCTGGTCAACTACGGGACTGTTTTCAGTTTGGTCAAACATTCCTGTTTAGCGGGGTGGCGGGAAAATGCCGATTTACTGGTTTGGACTGACCGTACGGCTTCTGGGGAGGAGAGGCGTTAATGTTTGTGAATCGCCCAAGTGACTATCAAGGGTGGAGTTTCTCATCGGATGAAGGCTCGAAGGTGAAGAATTGCACTCGCTCTTCCAAAATAGGTTTCTTCTAATATTCACGTATGTATTCAGCAATGCTCTTCTGCTGTGCGATGATCGCACTATCGCTCTCTGGTTGCACTGACCGTGCGGTCATCGAGCAGGGCTCTTTGAAAGATCAATCGTTTCTCGCGCCAACTCACAAACCCATTGACGCCTCCTTAAGTAGCCTCGGTAGCAACTCTACTTCAACTGGTGATGTTATGTGTGGTCGAGCGCCGAGCGGAGTATACTACTTCGAATATGAAGGCCTCGTTGGTAGTGTGACTGTGAAGTCCAAGTCATTCTCCATCAGTATACCCTCTGGTGATGTTATCAGTAATGTTGCCTACTACATGCATCACTGCACTGTGTTTGTACCTGACTATAGTAATTATCAAGTAGTTGCTGCAGCGAACAGGCACGGGACGACAACCGCTGAGTTGAACAAGGATCTCTCGATCACTTACTCAGTGCACAACGACAGTTTCTTTGTGACCTATCCACCTACTACTTCTCTGAATCTCACTAAGGGTCAGTGATGATTGAGCGTGCCATCTTTGGCGAGAAGTAGTCCCGTTACTCACCATCACAAGTATCAGTTTGTATATAATGCTTCTTAGTCTATCTGACTGCTACTATTATTCGTCTTCCCTCGGCAATGTAGGCAAGAAGAGCCTTCCAATAAAGGGAGGCACTTCCGCAACAGCCTATTCATCTGCAAACTAAACTCCATTTTGATTGCATAGTCGGATCGATCGTAATCAGATTAGAAACAAGTGTGGTGTTGACCCTACGTGGGAGGAGGTGTAACTCGCACAATGTATAGTCCTAGTGATTTGTATATCTTGGGAGAGCTTATAATGGTGGTGACACAAAGTGGATGGAGACATGTGTCACACTAGATATCAGCTACTAATTGAAGTGAATAGCTGCAGTAGAAGTTTCTGGTGGAACCAGATTCAGTGTGATGTAGTGATAT
>NW_003204003.1:64964-73358 GCF_000006405.1 Perkinsus marinus ATCC 50983
TCGATTGAGAGTTACTTCCGTCGTAAGTACGTTTGGCACGAGGTAGGACGAAAGAATTCGTTAGGAAGCACGAGGCTCGTGCTCGTGCGGAATCGACTGGACTTGAGCATATCTCGGGGTGGTGGCATACCTGCCCCGCCTTACGGGACTGATCTCACCAAGAGCCAAATAGACCTCTAGAAGGCGTAGTGTAGATGAGGTCGGTAGTTCCACGTCTGCTTATGTCCAACTGCTACGCGTTATTATACGCGTCTGCGTTATGCTCCGCTACCTATCATTGGAGGTATTCGGACCAAAGGAGAAAACAATGTCTCGCATGGCATCTACTTCACTTCAACTTCGAAATGCATCCACATCGATTGATACACGAAGAGTGAAATAGGAGATGTCCAAACAGAGGAAACATTTTCGAACCTGCTAATCGAGGAGAACAGTTTTCCAACAACAATTGCTCCAGCCATTTGCCATATCTAGACATTACATGCACTCACAGTTGCGAAAGGTTATTGTGATACATTATCATTGGAGACACTCATCACATACAGCTGTAACAGGATATCGGCTAGTTGTGGCGATTGTCCCATGGTCTTGCGAAGCTATATATATACCTATGAGAATATCGATCGATGAGTTCATCGGTGATTTGTAGTCCTGTTGCGGTTGTGATCAGCTCTGTGGGTACCTTAGTTTCTTATGCAGTTGTTGATTTCATTTCTTATCCGTTGTTCCCATGTCGATGTTCTCATACATTTGTTTATGCACCGTTGCAATCGCCCTGTCTCTGGCAGGGTGTTCTAGCGATAGTAGCAGCACTGCTGCTCCTACGACAGTCCCTGCGGTGTTCACTACTGGTGGCAAGGATGATCACTTCATGGCCCCTACAACAGCCGATGGTTTCGACACTCCCTCGTCCTCTCATGGCGGAGGAGATGATGCCTACTGCTCCGGTGAGCCCGCTGGCGAGTACTGTGGCAAGATTAACGGCGATATGGCTCGAATCCTCATTGAGGAACACGTGTTCTATTTCAACTATGAGTCCAAGGTCGACCTCAAGAACGTACCCTTCCATATATACGACTGCAAGGACTTCGAGCCCGATTATTCCAGTGGGGCGATGGACAGTGTGGCCGAAGAATTTGGCCTTACTACGGATCAGCTCCGTCAAATACTTACTATCACTTACAGCCTCTCTAGTGATAGCTTCCACTTGGACTGGAAGCCGAAAGTTTCGGTAAGCATGACTCATGATGCTTGCGAACCCGAGAACAGTAAGAAACATCATGGTTACTAAGTGTTCGTGTTTTGTGCTATCTGTCCTCATCCCGATCTGTCTGTGATTTATTCATGTGTCGGCTTAGACACTACTGGCAGGCAGCTTCGGCTGTACTGCTGTTTTTCTTTGAGGTGTGTAGTTCGGCTACTGCGTGGATCGTACAGTGCTACCATGTGTCACTGATGCATCCATCACATCGTTCATTTGTAGGACTTCTACCATTTGAGCGTTATGCTCTGCCGTGTGGCCCCGCTCCTCTTTCTTTATATTGGACAATAAGAGTCGCTGAGTTTGAGTGGTTCGATTCATCTTATAGGCTCGCCATGGTGGGGAAACTCAGTATGTTCTGAGTGCTAGCAGTTAGCCAATGCCGGTTGGATTTCCGGGGTCCACACGCCGTAACATTTTCGATTGGATACCAGCTTGGCCTCTCTTAGCGCGTGCAGGAAGTTTTGAATGGCGTAGGACGCAATGCAATGCATTGAATGCATTTTATGCGAGCACCAGCTGCCGCCACCTGATTGACATAGTCTCCGCAAGTTGCGGACCGCAACGAGTCGATAAATTGCTAACTTGAATGGTTAACGCTCCAGATGTAGCGAGAACCTCCATCCCAACCCACACCCCATTATCAGACTTTTCTCCCAATTCGAATCGCGATTATTGCATTTGCAGATATAGACCAGCTGTACTTTGCGCATGCGTGCATTCGAGGTTCTGTTCTGATTCTCATTCGACTTTGGTTCATCGGAACCACCCTGATGTATACGAGTCATGGATAGGAATGTCCCATGGAAACACTGAATCAGCCGATTCCAGTCCATCTCCAACTGTTCCATTGAGACTCTCTTTGTGCTCGGTGCACTGGCGCGCGGCACAAAGCTTGTCTCCTCTGAATTAAGCTATACACTGCAACGCTCTCATACTGCGGATCCTTTGCACTCTACAAATAGTCTATATCAACATGAAGTTCATCGCTGCCGTTGCCAGTGCCGTCGTTGCCGTCTCCCTCACCGGATGCAGCTCTGATGATAGCACCACTACTTCCGCTCCCGCAACCACTGTGGCCCCTACTACTGGCTTCCTTCAACCTACCACTAGTGCCCCTACTGGTTCTGTCACCTGTCAGGCGCCCACTGGCAAGTACTGTGGTAGTTTCATGGGTCAGTCGGCTGATGTTACTATCAACAATGGCAAGTTCTCGATGAACCTCGCTGGTCAGATGTCCTGTGATGACGTCCCTTTCACCATGTCTTCTGATTGCTCTGCTCTTGTCCTTGACTCGACTAATCCCTCGTACGAGGCCATGGCCAAGTCTGCTCAAATGGAGACTTCGATGTTGTCGCAGATGATGTTGTGTGATTACAACTCTACTTCCAACGTCTTCACTCTCGATGTTACTCAGATTTGTGGTCACTCTTTGGATATGACTCCCGATCAGTGTTCCAACTAAGAGTTCAGTCGGTTGTGATCTCTGCCTTCGCAGTACCTTTTCTATTCTTCCCTCCTCCTGTTATTTATTCCAGTTGGCGCGTTCTTCGCGCTTTGCAGTCGCAGCATTGTACATTGTATATTGACAGTTAGTTACTCGTCCTGTCAACTACGCATCCGATAGGGAGTTGTGTTTGTATTAATAGTGGTTGTACCAGGTGTGACTTTGAACGAATAGTTTATAATGGTTTGGTGTGTAGGGGAAACACACAGAGAGGTTCCAGTATGGGCTCATCAGGCGATGAACGCGAGTTATTAGAGACGCTTGAAGTTAGTTACCCAAAAAATGTAAGGTAGACGGGATATGATGTGATTGGAGCTGGGACAGGATAGGATTGCATGATCGACCAACTTTATTGCCAATGCCAATTTGTTATAAATTCAAATCAACCTTCTCACGGTTAGCAAGCAAACGTCGGGCGAAGAGAGAAGATTCTACTCTATAGAGTTTGCCTTTCGACAAGTTCACAAGCAAGAGTGCACCATGAACTTGAGTCGAATTGGAATAGATGAGAGATCGATTTCTCACATTACATCTTGTTGCAGTCCCATTACGGCATCAATACCAAAGGCCCCATTGCTAGGTAACAAGGTGCAAGTGGAGAGAGCCACACACAAAGGGATACATACATCACAAAGCCTGTCCCATGTTAGCTAAAAGAGCCCGTGGGCAGAAGATAGTCTTGTTTCCTCTTGTCTCTATCGTGCGTAAGATGAAGTTTATCGCTGCCGTTGCCAGTGCGGTCATTGCCGTCTCCTTGACTGGATGCAGCTCTGATGATAGCACCACTACTGCCGCCCCTGCTGCGACTACCGTTGCCCCCAAGGCGACCACTATCGCCCCTCAGGCAACTACCAAATTCATGGAGCCTACCACTCCCTCTGAGGTTGTTACTACTACTTCCTCCAACAACGAGCAGCAAACTACCACTGCCTCCTCAGAGCAGACTACTCCCGCTCAGAGTCAGCAAACCACTACCACCCCTTCCCAGACTACCGCTGGCAGCCCTAGCTCCAGCTGCAAGAAGCCCGAGGGTGAGTACTGTGGTTCCGCTATGGGTATGCCTGCTAGTGTCGAGCTCCACGACAACTCGTTCGATCTCGATGTCGCTGGTATGATCAACGCCAAGAACATTGGCTACACTATGGAGTCTGACTGCACTACGGTCGAGCCCGACTGGAATAATGCTGATCTCATCAAGTTGGCCGAATCTTTGGGCATGAACACCAAGCAGTTGTCTGAGTTCATGAAGTGCAGTTACAACGCTAACACCAATGTCTTCAAGGTTTCAATGGCTGGTGCTCTCAACCTTGACTTGTCTCCTGATCAGTGCAAGAACTAAGCAGCGGTCTGATCTTCCCCTTTTCGTTTGTCTCGCTTGCCTGTTGTGCAGTACTACGGCTCGTGATGACAAGAAGCCAGAGCTTTCTCTTGATGAACTGATATTCCGCGAAACTCTTTTCTCCAAGTCCTTGGAACCACCGCGTTTTGTTACTAGTGATACGTTACAATTGTAATAGATGCAAAGCTCCGTAGGTTCTTCAGTTGGGTACCGTACACATGTAACTCATGGAAAAGTGGTATGGAACCATTAGTGCTGGGAGCACGTCATCCAAAGAAATACCCGTAAGGGCTGTGGATACGTGAGTGGAATATTAGAGTGATGCTGAGGGGTCCCTAGTGGTTTACAATACACAATGAAACTTCGATGGGCGAGCACCACATTAGTCGACTATCGCTGTTCTTCCTGCTCAACATGATCACCCGAGATTTTCGAGGCCTCCTATCATTACTCCTCTGCGATATTAACAACTCTTCCGAGTTCGCCCACGAGAATTCGGGCAGTAAGTGGTCGTGCGTTGCGGTGCCTCCACTTCCCAAACCATCTCTGACTCTAGAGGCAGCGGGTCTCAACTACCGCCCGGCCGCGTAGCTGATTGGATGATTCCGCCGCCACATCAAAGATGGTGTCTGCGGACCTGTGAATCCTGGAGTTCTTCGGCCTCCCACTGGCAATCACTGTACTCGTCTTCACCCATTGTTTGAAAGCATGGCCATTATCACAGCAAGTGGACGAAGTCTACCTGTGCTCCAACGCTTACTCCCATAGTCTCTAATCAGCTTGATCCAGAAAAGATCTGCCCTCGAGCATCCGACAGTAGGATAGGTTCCTGGTCAGGAACATCGATCGAGGCCGCCCATCGCAGCCTGTCCATCCAATGATTGATGCTATACGGCAAAGTATCCGCCCATCTTGATCATGATTATCATCGAATCCGCTCCTTTACAATGGGGAGGTTTTGCGGACCAAGATTAGCCTCCTTAGCCCCAATATGTTGGTACATTTAACGTCGCGATGGCCCATTCCACAGTCATGGAGGAATTGAAGGGCGCAGAGTAGTTGGGCTGTCCATCGAACCGAGCAGTGGTTGAAGGCGCTCAGCACGGACGGATTTCTGCTGATCAAAGTACTGATAATAACATGCTTGAATGGATGGCGGTCAGAAGGCGAGAGGGTGAGTGAGATCGGCAATAGCAGCCTATCAGTGGACCAATCTGAACCGTACCGGAGTGGTACATCGTTCCAGAGCTACCACTGCCACTAGGCGAGGGAGCTGCCGTTGCTACGGACTGAGTGAGCGTAGGACTCCAAAAACGCTCCCATCATCTCAGAGACGAGACACACTGTACGGTAGACGGGCCGGCATCAGAGCACCTGATGTAGTCAGGGAGTGGTATGGTGCTGGGGGACAGTAGCGCCTCAAACAACGATAAAAAGAGATCGTGTAGAGGCAAAAGTATGAGCTCTCGAAGGATGGACCAGTCGAGATCACTGGAGCTGGCTTGGTCGGCATGGGAGGTATCGAAAAAATCGTCAAGCCGTTGGAGTATCGCTCGAGGACTGTCTGCCTGCTACCACCCAGCTGTATGATTGCTCAGATTACGACGACTACTAGTTGAGAGTAGTGACGGCAGCAATACCTGGTCTAGTGGTATTTTGTACTGAAATCAACAAGGCATGCATGCAGGTTCGCTACTGTAGCAGTGCACCCAGTTCTTTGAAACGTGCCTAGTCATTACCACCGTCATTGTAGAATCATCGACTCCTCCCCCTCTTGTTCTGAGCGAGGGACGGCGTGGGAATATCCGATGGCCACTTTTGCGGACTTGAGGCGTGATCGTGTAGTCTTTATCTAACCTTCCACCTGCGAGATCATCCGCGTCAAAGCAAATGGGAGGCGATGGTACGCCATGCCGAAAGCGCTGATGCTCATAGCAGCTGACTGACGACAGTACTTGCTACGAGACGTGGCGTATTCCTGATGCCAACCAAGATCGAGGCTGGCGTAGATCATGTGGGAAGTCCTGTAAATGCGCCTCTTTAAGTAGCGATTCACCTGTATCTCGAAGATTCCTCGGTAAATCACGGCTGTTGATGGAGACGCAAGAGTCAGCATGCGGAAGGTCGCGTCGCTTCGCTAGCAGCGCTGCAGAGATGAAACCGTGAGGCGATCGGATCTTCCCCTAGTTCCGTATATCATGGGATAATCAAGGTAAGGAGGAACCTGTTTAGCCAACTACAGATGGTCACTCAGACCCTGCGAAACTGAGAGTCATTCCCTGATCGGTATTTCTAGGGTCGGTTCGTACCGAACTACCCTACCAGATTCACGCGACCAGGAGTGGGATATTTAACAAAATCTTCATCAAAAAGTGCAACTTGCGCTTCGCTCCGCTGTTATCGGCGCGGTGTCGCATAAAAATCCTCAGGTCAGCATGTTCTCATTGTGGTCCTGAAAGCTACTTTTTTTCTAACCAATGACTCTCAGTTTTGACGAAGCGCTCGAAGTCGCTAACAACAGGCCCAACGAGGGAGCATGGCAGTCGCCCTTGGCCAGACCTCATCAGCGGTCCCCCAGCATTTCCTCTCTAGATGGTATGTGTCTAGAGGTCGTCGAAGATGGCCAACTCAACCTCGACCTGTCCACCCCGTTCATGGCTGATATGTTCCTTGGTACATCCAGCCTTCCTGATGCCATGACCCCCGAGGAGCGCAGGAAGGTTGCCGTTGATTTGGCTCCAACGGCCACCTTCGAAATGGTCAAGCAGATTCCTCGACAACTTCTTGAACACGATGGGGAAGAAGGTCAAGCATTGAGGCAGCAGCTACTCCGTGGATCGACTGTCGCTATGTTCTGTGCTGGCTACAAGGGCAAGAAGTTTATTTACCAGAGGGCGGCTGAGCTCGGTGTGAAGGTCGTCGTTATTGATGGTGAGGACTCATGGGCCGAGGAGATGGTCGCTGAGCAGATCATCGCCAAGTTCATCCCGATCGACTTGGCTGCTGACAATGAGGTCGTCTTCCAGCAGGCCTTAGATGCTGTGAAGTCGCTGAAGGACGACCCTCTCGTAGGTCCTGTCGATGGTATCTGCACCTTCATCGAGCTAGCCGTGCCCATGGCTGCTAGGTTGTCAGAGGCCCTAGGCCTCCCTGGTCCTTCGGTCGCATGTGTCGATATTGCTCGTGACAAGCACAAAACTCGTGATATAATGACCGCTAAGGGTTTGCCGTCTATCAAGAACTTCCTGATAACCGACCCGGCCCAGCTGGAGGAAGCCGGGGAACACGTTGGGTTCCCAGCAGTGCTCAAGCCTATCGCTGGAGCCGCCTCTCTCGGTGTCCAGAAGGTGACCGACATGGATGATCTTAGACGTACCTATGGTGAGCTCGTCAGACTGATGGCTGGACTGAGGGTCAAAGCTGGTGCCTTGGAGAGAGTGACCAGAGTTCGTGCGGACTCGGCCATTTCTGAAGTGATCGATGGTGATGGTATCAATGCTGAGCGCATCATCGCCCTAGACATGATGCTCGAGGAGTACCTAGATGGCGACGAGGTGGACGTGGACTGTATTTTCTCCGATGGCGAATGCAGATTCTGCTATGTTATCGATAACGGTCCGACGGTCGAGCCTTATTTCGCTGAGACCTGGGCGGCGCTCCCTTCCCTTCTCCCTGAGGATAAGGTCCTCGGACTCAAAAACATGGCTCAGGACGCTGTTGCTGCCATTGGATTCACCAACGGAGTTTTCCATGTTGAAGGCAAGTTCACCAGTCGTGGCCCTCGTCTGATCGAAGTGAATGCTAGAATGGGTGGTGGTCCTACTAGACTCATCCACACGTATGTCAGCGGCGTCGACCTAGTTGTTGAACAGCTGCTTATGACGGTCGGTATCCCTTCGAGACCGCCTATTCAGCCCACTGGCATGTGCATCGCCTATTCTTTTGTTGGAGCTCCCAAATCTGGTGTCGTGAACAGCACGGAGTTTTTGGACAAGTTCCGTGATATCCCTGGTATGATCCAACTGAGTGCTCTTGTCCACGATGGAGAAGTTGTCGTTGGACCGGAGGAAGGCATGCCTAGCTGGATCGCCGAGATCGTCGTAGCTCTCAGCGATGGGCAAGAGGCTAAGGATTTGGTTATAAGAACTAGCACTGAAATAGTCGACGATTGCTTGTCGAATATGTAGACGTCTTTCAAGCGGGTGAGCCAAGGTGGCTGCTGCAATTTTTCATAGTATGTGTATCGATGACCGCTCATCTGTAACTACTTCAACTGAGTCGTCTCTA
>NW_003204003.1:73458-74609 GCF_000006405.1 Perkinsus marinus ATCC 50983
TTAATATGGTGTACTTATGGAAACCCATATGGAAACCCGAATGCTGCCATCAGTAAAGCATACATGAATCCTTTAGGTGGACACGGCCATCCAACTGTTGGGTAGGATTTCAATTACCGGAACTGGTGTCTCGATCGTTAAAATCGATATGTCTGATGAAATTGAAGAACTCGGCGGGATGCACTAGTTTAACCTCCGCCGCCGAAGTAAATCCATCACTGAGGGCGTCATTCGCCGAGTAGGTTTCTAAACGGTAGTGAGATCGGATACAGGTATTTCGGGAAGTGGTGAAGTTGGATCATGTATACACTTTTCGTTAAGTGGTATAAGAGATGTCGCATCCTGGGGAGAGTTGTTCGTTCACATCCTTAGCATCCAATATGAGACTCAAACTCCATAACAGCGTCTAGGGGAAAATACTGATTAATTGCGACCGAGGTCCATGGTGGTTGTGAGCAGAGCAGCTAGTGGTGTGGTCCGCATCAAGTTGTCCATCTTATGGATGGGAGCAGCGCCGACCTTACACGTGAGGCACCGCCTCAGCACCTTAGAAGGGTTCACAGGGAAAGCCATCGGTCTGGCTCACCTCAGCAAACTTCGTAGTCATTTCCTTCACGTTGGCTGCAGTAGCGAACGCTACGAGGACTACACCGTTAGAGTCCACCTTGGCGTCATCAGAAGGAAGAAAGCCGTCCCAAGAGGGCGTTCTGCCGAGACCGACTGCCACTGTCGTGATGAGTTCCTGCATAAACACAAACTCAGTGGCGTCGCTTCTGGATCCATCTAGAGCGAATGTTAGTTTGAAATCGTCCGCACTTGGCATCTCCAGACGGAACCTAATCAGAGAACCCCTAACACTACAGCCTCCCGCTTCAGCGGCCCTCACCTCCCTTTCAACGCTGAGCCTTCGTACAGGAGATCCACAGGCACATCATTCGAAGCACGCCTCCCAGCCCTTCTGATGGATTCTATAAAATCATTGAGCATCTCATCATCGTCATCCATTATGTCGGCCATACGAAGTTGCTACACTGACGACAGACCTATTATCCTCCCCTAACTCGATAGCAGCTGTATGGAGACCTGTGACCATGTAAGTCCACCAAAATTGAACTTCGAGATCAAGAAACACTGTCACACACACAATGACA
>NW_003204003.1:74709-90721 GCF_000006405.1 Perkinsus marinus ATCC 50983
TCTCACATGGCGCGTCGAGGTATCCGCTCTCTTGATAGGGACTGCAGCGATGCTCTTATCCCTTTTACCACAACATGGCGATATCATGAAGGATGATGTCGATAACGTCATCGTCCCCAACAACAAAGGACAACTACAAGGTTGATGATTGAGAGATCAACATTCCCACCTCTAAGATTTTAATAACGCAAAATGACAACACAGTATGGGGAGAACAGTTAGAAGCGGCAGTAGCAGCAACAGGATTATGCGCAGCTTCTACCATAGCATTGTTACACGATATGATGCCAATTGATAGGAGTGTGTTGTAATAAGGACTACACTGCAGATCGTGCTCGACTCTCCACCCCTGACTGCTGAAGCTGTTGAGTTCTCGATGATCGCCTGGCGCTGTCTGGTGAACTACTCGAAGACTCTCTTCCCCCATGCCCATGGTGATGTCCTATTCTCTCCGGCATCGTCAGCTTATCCAACTTGTTCACGACAGCTTGCTGAGACAACATCTCCGGACCGACCACTTCAATTCTATACACTCACTTTGTCCGCCACAAACTGCTTCTCCTCACTTTGGGACTTGTGGACACCACCGCTCGAAATCACTGCCATTTCTAATTTATCCAACAACTTCACAAGCCTCGCTCTATTCTGGTACAGAATCTGTTGCACCTGAAAGAGGCCTTATACTAACCGCTCCAGACGGACCCCGGCCAACCCACCGCTGGCGCCTTATGAGGATTCGCCGCAAAAATTTTGAAGACATGGAAGGCTTCTACTTGAACTGCCTTAGAGCTGTTCCCAAGCAGTATCATGACCGACTTCAAGTAACGCTCCTCGTTAACAAACCTTACCATAACCTGACCCACACTCTTAATAGAGACAGAAACGCTCTACCAGCACAACACATACACTTTTTTCGAATACCCCAGGGTGACCCCAGACGACTGAGTTAAGCCATGGTTGTGAACAACATCACTACTAATGCATGCTCTACGCGATCTATCCTTCACTATAACTACCTTCATGAAAGGTCTGTCGAGTAATATGTCTCCCAATAACTTCAAAGACTGACGAAGAGTGACGTACTGCGTATCTCCCGATGACGTATCCAATAGCTCCTGGTACCTGAATCATCATCATCACTACTGCTAGTGTAGTAGCAAACTCAATCACTACTTATTAAAGAATTCATCAAAGTTGTCGAGCAGCCAACGAACAGAGACATCTTTATGGTTCATCAGAACCTGACAGTGAACATTTACACTGTGCTCAGGGGCGAGCAACTGGATTGAATCCTTTAAGTACAACCATTAACCGCGATAGTTCCTCGCGACCAAGACCCAGAAGTTTATCAAGTACCTCTTTAAGAGTCTCAAATCCGTCCGCTTGCGTATCGAAATTATGCGAGTGCATGACGTCGAAAAGTTGGTAAATCAAACCTGTCATAGCAGGAAAGGGACCTTCCCGAGAGAGTTCCGATGAGGATGGGGCCCACCAGAGTTGAACATCTGCGACTGCACAACATCATGGAATTTACACGCATCACGGATCATCACGCCAACGTGTATTGAGCAATCAGGAATACTATAGCACGACATCAGGCACTGATGGCGAGGAAGACCAGTATCACCTATACCACTAACGGTGAATACTACCCTCATGCAATCCGGATGCGTCATCAAATACGCTAAATTGACCCTCTCGTGGGTCTTAGGTGACTCCAATTTCAACAGATGCCCCCAGACCTGCTACGCCGTCTACCATACACACTACTAAGCCTCAGCGACCGTCACCTGTACGCACGAGCGCCTAAGCTCAGGGCTAGCTACTGCAATATGCCGAGCAATCTTCAACAGGAGGTTACTCCTGAGCGTGGTGATAGTAACAACAGCAGCTTACTCCACCACATAATCATTACTGTAGACTCTGGTTGACCACTTTCTGAATATCCTCTGATTTCGGCGGTTTACGCGCACTAGTAACATTGCCATACTAAGCAGATGAGGATATTCACAATTATATAAGGGGTCACTACTTGGGTCGGAGGGCCGGCATGGGTATCTGCCTTGTGGTCACCAGAAGCACCACTAGTGGTTGGGATCACTACTGACGCTAGGAAGTCCTCAAGCTGAGGTAAGCAACAACAGATGTGAAGGAAATGTGGTAAGCCAACGACTGACGCTTACCGGGGCATATTTCTTGGTCTCAGTCTCTGACACTGAGGAAAGGCTCCTCTGAAAGGACTTTGACATCGATAAAGATACCTACGAAGGTCAGCCACGATACGCTACATAGAGCTCCTAACTAGTACTACCGTCATTCCGGTAACAGAGTTGGAATTTGCCGATTCCTCAATAACGTCGGGAAGACCCTGTAGCTCATCCGCCATCTGTTTCACCAACTCCTGTGGTTTCTGTTTCTTGTAACCCGCGGGCCTACAGCAGTGGTGTCGGGTAACTCATCACTACGGTAACGCTTACTTGAAGATGTTTTGAACAAAATTGAACATGTTGTCTCTGATTCCGATGCATAAACGCTGCAGTTGGTTTGGCAAATCTCCGAGAAGTGCGAAAAACAAGTAATAAATCCTGTAGGGAAATAGACCACCAATTTCAAATGATGCTATTCACCTTTGGGTTCTCTTCTAGGCTCTTTTCTTGTACGTCTAGCTGCTCTGATAGCTGGATGCTGAGGCGACAACGATAAGATGATACAGTTGAATACTACTACACCAACAACAACAACTACTACTACTACTTCAGTCAAAGGAGACGATGTTCCTGACTCCGCTCCTACCGAGCCTTGTAGAAGAGCTGGTGACGAACGGTTGTTAGAAGTACGGGTTTTGACCCTAACACACAGCCACAGTGACTTCTCAGACCAATGAGTGTAACTACCTTGGTGGTGCTAGTCTTTTACTAGCAGATGAAGATTGAAGGCGGTTCTTGTTGCTGACTGAACTGCTACTACCTCCTCCTAATGCGAACGAGTTAGAACCCTGACTTCTCTTGGCTCCTGCTAGACTCAGTGAAAGAGGTGGTGGCGGTGGTGGTGGAGTAGACCTCGGTTTGTGTTGTTTAACTTGAGCAGACGCTACCGCTGTTCCCGGTGTACAAGACCGGCTAATGCTCATGCGTGCCCAGCAGCACCGTACTCTTTCTTACTCCGATGAGATACATACGCGCACGCCCTAGTAATCGATTATCTCCATTTGTGGAGGTGCCGAGTGGTTGCGGAACTAGGAAATCTGACGAGATCCATGACAGTGCGATGACCCCATCTCGGAGTAGGGTCTCTCATAAACTCGGTCCTGACTCGTTTAGGAAGTACGAACAGTGTTCGTCGAACACCCAAGCTTATGTTACTAACAGGGGACGGGCGATGGCTGCCGTAACGTTTTTTCACTTATTGATCCACATGTTTGCAATTGGCGAGCCGCTGGCAGCAAGTACAGTAGGAGTTAAGTTCCGATGTGTCCAAGGCTAAGCACTAATTGTATTCTTGCTCCCCATCGACGTCATCTATGTAATGCAAAAAAGAAAAGAAGAAACACCGTTATGCTCAAGCAACGGATGACCGCGAACGGGATGTTGGTGATGTCGGGATCCTGTTGAGCACTATAAGGTGTCCTATAGTAAGAACGTTAATGTTGATATGACCACTACCCTCTCTAAGACGAACACTTCTACATTACCCCAGACCGCAGCTTACAGATGAAATCGTTGAAAGAAGTCTTCGGTCATCGACAGACCCGAACGATGATATCGCGATGATCAGGCACATACGGAAAGTCTCCGGGAACAAAGTGATGTGTGAAACGACAGAAGGGTGAGACTCATCACCGCTATTGATTACTCACAACTCTTTTTACGAACAGGCTTGTCTCCTAAAACACCTGAAAAAGCTCCTGTCGCCAACCTTATACCGAAAGTTGACAAGCGTCATAAAAAACTGCAGCAGTGGCGACGGCCTATGAAGTGATTATTGTCACGGCGCCTCTACCCGTTGCCTGTTTATGCCCGATGACCGAGTTGAAGTTTCGTATGGCCGGCGATTTCCTATGTGTTTCACGAGCTCCATAGTTTTGGTTGTCATACGTATCAGTATTTAACCCTTCATTTTATGAGAACTGTCAAGCTTCATCGATACTCATGCTTATATACTCGCGCCTTCCATACAGGGGGCTTCAGATATGCTATGCTCAAGATGGTAAGAAACCTTCAAGGTCACCACGTGCGTCGAATGGTCCAATATTATTTGCTCCTTGTTGACTTCCCAACACGACATACTCATCACCAAAAACACTTGTGGTAACTATTGCATGATGATTCCAACGAAAGGACGACGCTCAAACTGTCTGCTTAGAGCCGTAAAGACCACTCCTGCAGTCATCAAGACCATCACGGTCATGTACATAGTGCTTCCGTTTGTTGCATGTCCGCTCGAAGTCTCTAACCTGACCAGAACCATCCATAAGTGTCCTGCTCAACCACGACTTACCTCCTTCACACACTGGGAGATATCCCCCATATGGTTCTCGATGCACCGCCGTAGAGGCATCATGGTACACACAGTGACATTGCGGGTGACCTTAGGCCTGTTAGCAGCCATCATCTTCAGCCAATGTTAACACAGCCTCTCGAGCTGCGGGATCAACTACGACAAGACAACATACCACACTTCTACCATCTCATCAGCGCAATACCTAACTAATGTAGGGGAGAAACTAGAATGGTAGAGAGACAGAGAAGTAGAGATGATACGAGTACGCGATCATCAAGGCTTTTGACCCACGAAGGCGTATGATGACCAACGTCAATCAGTCATGCCCAAGTAACGTGTGCATAGGTCCCGTTCGAGGCCTCGAAGCTCTACTACGTTATTGGTCACCTCCAGGCTGCCGACGACAACCTAACTAGTCTAAGTTCATAAGAAGTAAGGTAACAGCCACTGACCTGTACGGCGCCTCCAATAGCCCTCAGAGTGCTCTTACACATCTCGGCATCAGCGAACATGCAGGCTATAATGATTCTCGAGGGGGAGACACCCTGAGCCTGCAGCGCCCTCACAGCCGCAACAGCGAGCTCTTGATCAGCCAGAACCGCCATCAAAATAACCACAATCTGACCACAGGACTTTGCAAAGACCATTAACGCTGGCGATCTACTCACGCTGTTCTGAGCCTTGGTCGGCAAATAGACCACCTCGACCAGAGGGGGACCCGACACGAAACTCATGCTTGAAGAGCCATCCAGAGCACCGTTGCTTCTCACTGGTGAGCAACATGGACTACCATCCGTGACCACTGCCCCAGGAAGGTGTAGTGGAGTAGGCTCTGAATATCATTCGAACTAATACCACTCCTTACGAACATTATCCCACTACCAGCCAACTTGGGTGTGGCACCAGTTTGCAGATTACATTCACTGCCAGCCGCTGCACTCGAGGTTGGGGATCCTCCGCCGAGGAGCACACTGTGTGGGGCTAGGGAACCCGAGGCGAGGAAGTGGCGTCGAGCCGTGAGTAGGGCTCGAGGGACTGTCAGCTTACCAAAACTACACAGCCTGTAAACCAAGGAGATCCCATCCCATACACAGCCGCATGGTCTACTACCTATCGTGTTGCTTCACACCAGACTCCATTACGTCTCCATACCCAATCAGAGAGGCGTAGACCACCGATTCACTGTGGTCGGGGGCAGGAGGCTCCCCAGCAAACATAATGCCGTCAATATATCGGACGATTAGGTAACTCAGACGGTCACAGTAGAAGAGGAGGGACTCTCTACGGAGCTCTCGAGGCTTCCGCAGCACACGAGTGATGTATCCCACTTCATCACTAGACTTCAACTCGTGTATCATGTACTGTGGTTCGTCATCATGCAGGCCCTGAGGGGCCAGGATTATGACATTCGCCTTGCCCACAATGACAGCCTACCACATCTGCTAGAGTTCTATGAAAGCTGAGGAGGCCTCTAGCCATGAGCTGGAGGCGGATGACCTGTACTATGGCCTGGAGTGCTATAACGTTCTCGACACCATCTGGTATGATGAGGTCGGCATATTTCATACATGGCTTGAGGTAGCGCTCATGGGACAGCTTTATAGTACTTAAGTACCTGTTAGGTTACACCTAGGCTGGTACTGTAAGTAAGCTCATAGTACTTGGAAATGACAGAGTCTACACTCTCCCCCATCCCTCTAACATCACGGACGAGGCGTCTTGCCAGCCTAGTATCATCATCACAATGAATGAACAACCTAATGCAGACAATGCATTATACGCCCCTTTCAACAGTGGGTACTACCGCAGGTCGAGGAGGTCTCTGACTGCCTCCCAATAGATCGCAAAGATCCCTTCGAAGATTACTACGTGGACTCCCGAGACCTTCCGAGCCCTACACACAAGCCACTATCTGTTAAAGACCGACACCTCCCCGATTCACCTGTCGTTGCGGAGCCTTGACCGCATATCGTAGTGAGGGATGAAGACGTTTAATCCCTTCTTGAGGTCCAACAACGTCCTTATCATCAAATCATAGTCGAACTAAGACCACCACCAATGCACAAGGAGCTGCCGCTCACACCTACCGCATCAGGATGATCGAAGTTGTAGTTCTCATCGTTGACCTCAGGATACGCCCTAGCATCCTTGTAGAAGGAGGACTGATGGATGACCTAACACCATCCCAATAAGGATGCTAAGTGGGAAGAGTGTAGCACTGACGACCTCCAAATCTTCGTGTAGGTTGAGCTGTGATGCAATCTCCATGGCGATCTCGGTCTTGCCGCTCGCCGTCCCTCCGGCAATACCAATCATTAACGGACCAGATTGGGAGCTTATCGATGACGAAGAGGAAGATACCAGCGGGACAGTGCTCCTCTCCACCGGTGATGGCGCTACAATGTAGGCAACAATACCACTCCTACTCAAGTCGTTGCACATCTTACTAGAATCAGGAGTGACCACAGGGGCGATAGCAGTAGGTCCTTCACCGGTTGTCGTGGAGGGCTGTGGCGCTGTCATGATGGAAGGCGAGTGTATCCAATCAGCACACTGTCAACCCATGATTAAGACAACTCCCGACTCAACTCCCCATCAGGACAGAAGGAACGGTGCTTCAAGTCGCGTATTAGCTCGTAATGTTAACGACATAGTACCTTCGAAACAAGAACCGACATCCGGTACCAACAAGTAGCAGCAGACGTGCTGCTCAATGACGAGGCGGACGGTCCCCTCTGGGCTGAGCAGGCTTGGCCCAGTCGAGCTTGAGAATGAGGTTATCGTAACTAAGGACACCCGAGCTGATCCCAAGCGGTATTGTAAGGATCTACCCATGTCCGTTGAGTTTCTCAAGAGCCTTCTCGGCATCCTTCTTGTTGTAGTACGTGACGAAGGCGAAGCCCTTGGAAAGGCCAGTCTCGGGGTTGCGAGCTAAGGGAAGTGTTCAGTGGGAGAGAAGCACGACCACCGACAGGAGTCTCACCAAGATAGATCCTCTGGACACGACCAGCGGTAGAGAAGAGCTGCTGGAGGTCACCATCACCGACATCCTCAGAGAGGTTTGACACACTGAGCGAGCAATACTCTAGTGTATAGGAGTGTATACCTACCGTAAGGTATGCTCATCCCTATCCTTCTGTTGATCGAAAGGCCTAGCACCACCGCCGAGACCGCGCTGGTTTGGTGGAACATAGCGGCCAGTCGTGTGGGTGCGAAGCTATATTGAGACACACCATCACCGCCATGGGAAGTGTTGAGGGGTTCTACCGGAATAGCCTCCTTCTCAGCCTCTCCATCGGCCTCTCCTTCAGTTTCACCACGGAACTTAGTCCATACGCTAGCCTTCTTCTTGTTGAGACCGAGGACCTACGGCCGGTGATGGGACGAAATATGTGCCTGGCGCACTCCCTGTTACTACCTGATCCACACTTGCGGTCCAGAACTTCTCCTGGTCAGCGCCGGTCTCGTCCTCCGCGGCAGCGCTAGCACCAGTGAGTTTGCTAGGCTCTAGGTTTATCTCATCTTCGGTACGGTTCGCAAAAGTGCTATTTTTGCTCGTCTCTACCGCCTTTCCGAAGGGAGTCCAACGTCTCCGTCTGATGAAAGCACCCCTGCCCTCCACACAGCACCCTATAGGTACTACCTTTCGGCCTCAGCCTTGCTGCACGTTACTCGAACTGTGGTGACCTTAACGACTCTAGTGATCTTATACACGGCCCCATCTCTCTCCTGGTACTCGGTTATCGTCTTAAGGCCAGTCTCGGGATCTGAAGGCCCATCATGAGACTAGGCGGAAATCTTAGGTCGACTCTAGGGAGATATAAGTACACTACTAATCCTTACCAATGTCCGTCTCGGTAGCGGGTGGTACCTCCCTATTGCTGGGTGATATGGGATCCTCGTCAGCCCATCGGCCGGTTGTCATTAATGAAGTCATACCGCCACTGATGATTGATACGTTGCTGCTTCACGGCGGCGGTCTAATCATAGTCGCGCTCGCCATCATGATCGATATTAACAGAGCAGTTTCGTGGACAAAGTCGTCTCCTTCCCTTTCGATCAGCTCTGTCGAGCGGGGCGGCTATGCCACTACTCCGAGGTGTGCATTGCTTTAGGACTAAGGTTGGTCTTCAGGAAAAGATGTCATATCCGCCCCTCGAATGAAATTACCAGTTCCGAATCGATTTCACTAACAACGACACTTATTCCCGCCTTTCGTCGAAATTGGAGTTACATCAGTCGTCCTACTTAGTGCTTCTGGGGGATCGATTGTATCAAGGAGGTCGGCATGGCTGCCCCGCCTGGCGAAATTGATTGTACTAAGAGTGGTGGCATAGCTGCCCCGCCTGGCGAAATTGATTGTACTAAGAGTGGTGGCATAGCTGCCCCGCCTGGCGAAATTCGATTGTACTAAGAGTGGTGGCATAGCTGCCCCGCGCCTGGCGAAATTGATTGTACTAAGAGTGGTGGCATAGCTGCCCCGCCTGTAGACTTTATTGCCCTGTGCCTCCGACTCGCCTAGAGTTGACCTTTGGATGGGTTTGGGGTAGTAGTGATATTATTGTAGGTTTGGTAGCCTCCTGTTGGGTGATGCTGATGGCATCATCCTGATGTGGGAGGCTCTACCAAATGGTGGAGTATCAGGTGTGCTCGGGTTAGTCACAATGGATCAGCCCTCAGTTGGTGTTGAGCTATGGCTGAACGATCCCGACGAGCTGTCGAGACGGACCTCTCGGACAATGAGGGAGGCACTGGGTCCCACCCGACCCGCCTACGATACACCTCACTTCGACAGTTGAACCATTGGATTGATGAGGCCGGTTTCGGGTGGTTCCATTGGAAGATGATGGTAGCTGTTAGCGGCATGTAAGACAGTCCTTCTTTCTGACTTGATAATTCTCTCATCAGGCAAATGCAGGACGGTGCTGAAGTCGTATTGATGTCTAGCATACTGCAGGCCCTTCAAGAGGAGTGGCGCTTCTCCAATTGGATAAGAGGATCCCTTGTCGGCCTTATCTCTTTCCTTCCGAGAAAGCAGCGATTATTATCAGGTATCTGTTCCATTCGTCGGAGTGTTACTTGGCAGCCTCATGGCCGGCCACATTGCCGATGTCGTGGGCCGTCGACCTGCCATCCTCACATCGTAAGGACTACTTCTCTTCATCTCCGAACGACCTCCCCGGCCCAGGTACATCGTCATGGTCGTAGCAGGTGTGTTCTCAGCATTTGTCAACACAGTAGACGGCCTCATGATCACGAGGATATTCGTTGGCTTGTCTTACGGTGATTGCCTCAGTGCTGAGCAGGAAGTCATGCTTCCTCGTAGGTGTGGTGACTCCCAGTACTCTCACCCTTCTCTTGGAATGCACCCCTTCTACCAAACGCAATGTTGTTATTGCCTTCATCCTTGGAATGTTTTCTGCCGGCCAGCTGCTGGTCACGGTGAGTGTCTCTCGGCTCGTTGTCCCCCACCCTCCCCTTTATAGGCTCTTCTATGGTGGTTGATGCCGGACCTGCGGCTCCACGGTGACAACTGGCGCTGGGTTAGTGCCCTTGCTATCCTGCCAGCACTAGCATGCCTCCCATTCGCTGTGTACGTCCCCATTCACAGAAATTGATCTCAGGAGAACTCTCTCTCTCAGTTGCCTTCTACGCGAGTCGCCTTACTATCTTCTGTGTCACCATCGAATAACGGAGTTGGTAACTCTCCTGAAGGAGATGGGTCGATGCAACGGCACCTCCGAGAAGTTGTTGGACCTTAGTGAAGTGCTCCTACCGTCTTTTCCCCTGCCAGCATAGCTGCTTTTCCCAGGACACCGTTATTCCAGCTGATGTCCCTGTTGATGACGAGAAGCACTCCTTCACCGGAAGGATATCTGGCGTTTTCGCCAAGCGTAACCAGGTCAACGTTGCCCATTTCCCAATTCCTGCCGCAGGTACCGGCTGGGCGACAGTAGCCCTCTGTTTCCTCACTTTCACCGGCAACTTCGCCTTCGTTGGAGTCGCCTATATGCTGCCGATAGCCCTCCGCCAAATGGCTGATAGAGGTACGCTTCAGGTCACGTCTTCTTGCTTAGTTGTGGTCTAGGATGGGATGCTGCTGGCGGCCCAAGCCCAGCCCTCTCCCTTTCTCTCATCACCATAGCTGGGGTGGTCGGGGATGGCCTCTCGTGCCTCGTAGTCGTCGACAAGTTTCCTATAGGCTTGAAGGGGGTCATTGCTGCCTCTGCGTTTGTTGCAGCGCTTCTGGTGAGTTAATATCCTCAGATTGTTCACAGGGAGTACCCCGTCTGTCAGAGTCTGGGAATGATATCTTTGGACCTTGCCGCTCCCATCGTTGGTTTGATGTTGGCATTCCTCTACAATCTCCTCAGTCAGCCCTTCCTGAGCACAGTATACGTCTATATTCCTCATGTAAGGGCTGGACCTCTAGTGGTACGCTTATTCTTGGGCGGCAGATCTACCCCGCCTTCTGTCGGACGACCGGTAGTGGTTTCTGTATGAGTTGGGGGAGAATTGGCGCTGCTGTGGTAGGACTCACGGCCAGGTCTTTCGCTGAGCATGTAACGACAGGTACCTCTCATCTTCGAAGGGTTGGGTAGTCTGAGTGATGATGTGATGGACTCCCGTCCCCCTGCAAACCAGACTCGGACTTGGCCCTTTTCTCTTGCATTGGCGTTCCTCTTCGCTGTCTGCACCAGTGAGTAGTCGACTTTGGCACCCGGATGTCTCTGTACTGACATCCTCTCAGTCGTCGCACTGCCTCTCCCTGACGAAGCGAGGAATACGTCCCTCGACACCTGTGCAGTCGAATGGGCTGAATACGAGGAAGAGGCAGACCAGTCTTCTGAGGAGGAGAGGAAGGCTCTCATCGACGACAACGCCAAGCAGGCATGATTCACTAATAGCCGGCCTTTGCCGCTATCAGCTCATTTTCTCTCAATGTTTTTTATGCTCGACTTCCCTCGAGGCTCGTCGGGAACGAATTCCGCTCCCATCGATGGCATCAGTTCGATACGTATGTGTTGCTGCCACAGTATTCCCGTACCATGAAATGGTTGTATTTGTTGTTGTTGCTCTGACGACTGGGTGTGGCGTTCTGTCCAGTGTTATGCACCAACGCAGTGGTGGCTCGGTAAAAAACGCAATTCTTCATGGGGGAGGACCCATTGAGCAGAGTCCTGTCGGATGCCGCCAAACTAAAGGGGGCTCAGTCGAGCTCGAGGAGGAAAAGGTTCGATGGTGACCTGTTGCTGTCGCAGAAGAATAGGTCGCAGGTTCGAATCCTGGCCGATGCTTCTCCAGCATACCGCCTTCATGGGGCATGAACAAGGTAGAGAAGCATAGTGGTGGAGATGATTGTGTGAAGCAGAGAACAAGCCACCCCTGTTTGTAACCGAGGACTCTTTCGACAACCTCCGAGCATTACCCTATGCCCAAAGGCTAGTGGCTGCACTCAAGTGAGAAGCTGAATCCGTCCCTTTGAGGAAAGCTCACAACAGGTTGAAGGCCGAGGCCACCGACTTGTACGCTAAAGGGGAGTATTTCCTCGCTATGACTAGGTGGGGAGATTCGGGCTGGGATGAGGAGAGGGAAAGTCAGATACAGTCAGGCTGCCGGTCTTTTCTACTACGCTAGGATACTCAACAAAAATTGGAGGGCAGAGGGGCTCAACGATGACTACCTCGTGCTTGTGAGCGACTTGGGGAAAAGTGAGAGCCTCTACCGATGTGTACGCATGATCATTCCTCATGAAGATGAGTCCAGCTGTGCAGTAACTCAGCTCGTCTTGTAGCCGTTCGTTGTGGTGGTAGCATTCGGGCTAACTAGAAAGCCCAATAGAGAGCTCTTTTTAAGTTACTAGCATATCGACATCAAGTCGGCGACGCTATTGGATTTGAAAATGACTTATGCCGCTTCCGTACAGAGTTATAGATAGACAGTATACGATGCGTACCATGACTCGTATCCTTTAGGTGAGGAGGATAAGGCCAGAATAAAGGAGTTCAGAGTGCAGTGCTACAGCAACATCACCATGTGTCTGATTAAGCTGGGTGGGCCAGGAGTCCTTGAAAAGTGACTGAGTCGATGCTCTCACTCAGGCGATGAGATGCTATCAGAAGCTTGCCGTACTTGCGACTTTATATTACAGCTAGATAGCACCAACGTAAAGGCCTTGTTCCGGTAGCTCCAACGAGGGTATCCCTTGGGAAGGAAAGACGGTCCTGTCAGAAAGGCCAAGTGCCTGGTAGAGCCCATGAGCTGTGGCGATGCGGAGGTGGATGAAGCCATCGAGCATCTCAACAAAGCACTAGAGATAGACCCGCACAATAGAGTACCCTAGAGACGATGCTGACCGAGGCAGAGCCCTCTGCCTCTTAGGAGGTGGCGGCCCTACTGAGACGGTTGCGAACGGAGAGGTCGATGACGCGGAATGAAGAGAAGAAGGCTTATTCAGGATGGTGCAGTAGTTTTCCTCAGCAATGCCTCATGGCACTATGCTGAATATGAGTGCCTCAATCCCTCAGCTCGCGGACCCCTCACATCTGTCGATGTCGCCAACACCTCCTCTTCGCAGGCTCAGGTGCTTTGTTGTAGTCTTCTGGTCTTCTTGACGGACATCCATCTCATGAGGCCAGACGGTGTGGTGAATTTATGTTCTTCAGGATAGCGAAATGGACAAGTTGAGGAATGATGTTGAATCGCGACTGAAAGATGCTCATCTGTTGAGGTTACATGACCAGCTGGTGCGTATCGCTACTTTCCCAGTATTCAGAGACATCCATCGTAGCAGGGGGGAAGAGGACGAGGCCACCAACATGGATGTTTATATAAACGAAGTGATTCCATAGACGATGGTGAGGTTGGCCTCGTCAACTATCATCTTCTCAGCTTCGTGACAAGCACCAAGCCTTTATAGAGTCTAGTGCACCAAGAGAGGTCAGTGAAGGTGTCACACTGCGTTCATTGGCTCCTGTGGTTAGCCGCTACAGTTGCTTGAGACTGGCCAGCCGGATGATGCCCTTTGTAAAGATGTGATGGATCGATTCGGCCTGGATCTGAAGGACCCAATAGTAAACCTCTGGCTTGCCTTCGCTGCTCTCCCTGCCTTGAACTCGGCATTGGATGGCTCCTCTGCTGAGTATACAGGTATTAGTCGAGCTGAAGAGATTATTGGCCTCTCTGAGAAAGAACGATGCCTCCTCCTCTACGACCGTGGAATTGGCACTAGCAGTAGCTGTCTGCAGGAGGGGCAGCCATCATTCGTTTTTGAATCCTTTCAGGCGAGTCAGTGCGCGGATTCAATCACAACTAAGGCGGACCAGCGCAGAGAGCAGGCGTAGGCCTCCGAGGTTGAACTTGTTGTTGGATGAAAACCCTCCCAGATGGCATGAAGAGCTCGAGAGGCTCAAGGCAGAGAACGAGCACGCCACGCGGGAGAAGCATCCATGTGAACAGCCTCTCTAACTTTACCGCTCCTCACTCTCCTCCTCGTTAGGGCTCAGCCGACTCGCCAACATGTCGAAAGCTGAGCATCTGGCCATGGGAATTTTCTTCATGCTAGCTATGCACTTCAAACTGCCGAACCTTATACTCGTACAAGTATGTACCCCTCCCATCATCATCCACCTGAACTTGCATCTCAGTTGCCGCAGACTATCACTCGCTCTGTTATCGAGGTGCTCTATGAATGGTTCGCGAACATTCGCGGTTTATTTCGAGCTGATGTTGATGATACCATTGAGTGGCTACATGGTCCCTGATCGTCTCATATTTCCTCTTCTGTAGTTTTCGAGTTTGACAGTTAGTAATTGCTCTCCCTCCGCCCTTGATGTCCGATGAGGGGTAGAGTCTACTCTAATCATTGCGTAACGTTGCCCGTTTCATCGGTTTTCTTTGAGCCCCAATGTGGCCGCAGAATCGTACTCCTTTGTCGTCGGCAAACTCTAGCGTATCATCGTGTTGGAGAGAATCTGCCGAGCCTGCCGAGACTTCCTCAGCATCGTGGAATCATGGTGAGCAGCTAGATGAGGTGAATAACAGGGCGGTCGCCCGGCTGGGGACTGTTGTTACGCTGATGCTCAGGGGTCGGAAGCTCCCGTGCCGGGCTCTCTCAGAAGATCGAAATCAGGCCGGAGTCGTGGTAAGTCTGAGATGCCCTCCCGCTCTTAAGCAGTGCCGACTCCCTTGGTCAGGTACAAGGACGAGTGCTTCTATGAGCGTCACAGACCACAGCGTAGCAGAGTCGTATATAATAGCCATCTTTGAGGCTGACTCCTTCGGCTTTCATAGAGCTACTGCAGCCGAACCACGGGAAGTCGGCCTTGCCCTATGCGGAAGGTATGGCGGCCTGCTGCAGTCGACTATCATCTATCGACAGACTTAGGATGAGTGGTCACTACCTGTAGCTGCGATATAACCTATAACCCATAGGCTGTCTATTGCAGGACTAGGGACCTATAGGCTATAAGTCTTGCGATAGGCATAGACTCTCTCACCCTCGTAGAAGCAGGATCCTCGCCTGAATATCATTGTCGTCATCGATTCACTCCCCTCGGGAGTCTATCCACTACTACTCGCAGGAACTCCCTAACACGAGTATGCCTTTACCAGTACTACGACACTCCTAATTATCTCACCACCAAGAGAGCTCTAACGGGATGTCCTCCCAGCATCGTCCTTATGTGTGAGGATCTCATGCCGCGAGAGGAGGGGAAGAAGATTCTTCATAGTCGAGGCGCTAAGTCTCGGAGCTCGCTCCAGGCCCAGGTGTGCCCAACATCATGATGATGCTACAGATGCAGTTCGGTTCTGTTCAGGTTCGGGCTTTCTTAGAAGCGGAAGGCTACGGTGACATAGTAGCAGTACAGAGAAAATGCTTTTGTGAGGTGTCCGGTCGGGAGATCCTCGAGAAAGCCCGTCGAGTATCCCACTGCATCAAGATAGATCCAAGGTCCTCTCTGCAATGCAAGCCTACCAGCGGCTAGCTGTTGTCCCCCTTCAGTTCCTACCATGTGTCGGTCGCCTCCTTGGGTGCTCTTGTGGCCTACATCAACGGTAGCACTGAATACAGACTGCGGATGGACTCCTTGATGGTCACCGCCATGGAAAGCCAGAACGTCCTCTCATTGGATTCCCACACCATCCGGGCCCTCATGTTGGTAGAGCATCTCGAACAATTGTCCTATCGTATATCCACTGCCCTTGCTAGGTTGTTCCCTACGCCAACTACTCCCCTAGGTCAGACTCTAAGGGGAGGAGTAGGGAGACCCTACTGTATGTTCAGCAACTCTTTTCTTGTGCTACTTCGGGCGGCCGACGACTCCTCAGACAGTCTCTCACACAACCTCTTTGTGATGCTGGAGCCATCCAAGAGAGACAGGTGAGCTAGTCCTGCCCTCGACCTCACTCTCCCATGGGGTTCGTCTGTGTAGGGCCTGGTGAAGATACTATTGCAAGATGAGGAGCTCTTCTTCGGCCTCACACAGCATGTCCTCCCCTCGGTCACTGA
>NW_003204003.1:90821-92250 GCF_000006405.1 Perkinsus marinus ATCC 50983
TCGATACAGTAGTTGATGCCGAGGCAGTGAAGCATCTAGTGGAAGGAGACGGTAAGATGGTCGGACGAATGTTAGTCTCGCCAAAGGCGTAGTTGCATCAGGATCGATCAGCTCGATGAAGACTCGTAGAGTCCTGACCAGTCGGGGGGTCTTCACTGCCACTGCTCAAATCGCTGCTGTTATCCATGCTGGAGTTGACCCGGTCCTGGACATCACGCGAGCTACATGGCGGGAACGGATACGCGAGGTCAGCTATCACCATGGGAGGGCTGCTCATTTCATGCAAGGTTGACCACATCGCTAAGACGTACCAGGAAGTGATTTCGAAGAATACAGTCGTGGCCAGCGGAGCGGTGAGACTTGAGTTCAGCGAGAAAAAGGGATATCATCTGAGCTTCCCAAGGAGTGCCAAGTGAGCTGATGATGATTCACATTATATTTGTCCATCTTTGGTCCCTTCCAGGGAGGCAGTGATCGCAGCATGCAGAAGCTTGAAGTTCCCCAAGATGGATGGTCAGGAGGGTTCTTCCATGATGGACACCGGAGGCAGTGATGCAGGATGTTCGAGCTCGTCAGGGGTGGGAGAGGACTCAGGAGCGTTAACTCAGGTAAAGGACAACAGGACCAGGTGGGTACTCCTAAGCTCATCGCGCTTGGGTCAGCTGCTACTAGGTGCTCAGCGACCAGCTCTCTCCTCACCAGAGTCAACACTCTACTACATGAGATAGAGGCGGCCCTGCTGGTGCGGTTTCGTGAAGTATTGCGGACGCAATACCGATTATTCACAGAGCTACGACGTAGGTGCTGGAGCTGTTGGTCTTGGACAAAGTCCGGGCGGAGATTGAATACCTCTATACTTGCATACACCTGGTCAACCACCTTGACATGATGTGCGCCTTTGCCAACTTCACCAGCATCTACTGTGGAGGGTGATGGCTCCAAGGGCATTGCTATCTGCTGTTAGTAACATACTAGATACGCTCCGTCTACAGCAGGCTCAGCTAGGATGGCGTGTATCCCCACAGTTATCACTGCAGACAGCGGGTTGAAGGAACCATTAGAGATTGACGCTGCTCGCCACCCTCTCATTGAGTCCTCCTTTGTCTTCCTCCTAACAGAGAGATGTTTGTTACTCGCCGCAGGTATGCCTTGTATAACCACAATTTCTCGATAGCAGCTGCTTGTGGTGACAGTAGTCTGGCATCACAACGGAAAGAAGTATAACATCAGAGGATGAGTCGGTGACACGGTGACACATCTCAGTTCGCCCCCTATAACTACAAGCTATCATATGAGTCGGGACGACTACAGGTCATCACTGCTCCTAACGGGGCGGGGAAGTCGACCTACCTCACTACTCTAGCAGTTAATATAGTCTTAGCCCAGGTGAGCTAAGCCTCTGTTGAATCTGCCCATCTGCTCATCAGAT
>NW_003204003.1:92350-96833 GCF_000006405.1 Perkinsus marinus ATCC 50983
GCTGTTCAGTTTGTTAAACCGCGGTCCTTCCCATAACACGAGTTACTCTGGCGAGATCTATCGCAGCGATAGTATCGCTAGACTACTAACGGTATCCCAATGCCCCGAATTCCGTGTCATCAAAGGAGTGATACTATCGGATAGTCAGTATCCTGAACTTCATAATATATCTCGGGTTAAGCAGCATTGTATTAGTGCACTGTATGAACGAATATATGTCGCCCATGATACGACCACCAATGACCATTCAGGGCATGCACTAATATGTACTCCATCGATGGTCAGAGACAACTCATTAGCAACGAACGGGTCATCCTAACACACACCTTCGATACTGTTAGTGTTGAAAATAATAAATGACACTTTCAGTGAGAGTCTGTCACCATTCAACAGATCCGCCTGCCTAACCACAAATGAATCAACAGTCATAACATTATCAGGGATGGATCTCTAAACGTGATACACAAATCAACCACCTCGGCTGGAAGGCTCGACATTCCCTCCAGTCTTAGGCATCTCAACACCATCAGTCGCCGGACAGCAAGTGGTAACTCGTGGATCGTAACCCCACAACTGAGCGCAAACACGAGCGAGCGCAACACAACTGAGCGCAAAAATTCATCTAAAAAACTACAAGTGCCATAAACCATCAGGATAGGAGCGCCTTTTGAGCGCATAAGCTTGCCGTTGGTTAATTTAACCGATTTTTCCAGGTTCGTTTGCTTTGATCGGGAGAGCGAGCGGCTGCCTACCGGGAAGCCGGGAGTTCGATCCCAAATCACGTGAATGTCTTTTACTTCTCTCGGGGCAATTCTGATTTGTTTCGGGCCATTTCTCAGGTGTCCACTAGTGTGGAATTCTTTTCTGGCGAGATCCGGTCATTGACAATGAAAGGCAGACTCCAATGTTTAACGAGACACTGATATCACACTACAGAGAAACCGAGAAGTTGAAGAAACGCGCAAGTGAGACACACACAATCACGTTGTAAAGTTGCCAGCCTTAGAGCGCCTTCGAATATTTTTCGTTGCCATCGTGGGGAAGGGCGATATGCGCCGCTTTTCGAGGCAAAGGAATTCGTGGGACCTTAGTCTGCTTTCATCGAAAGTTGCCGCCGCCACGTCGCCTTAGTCACCGTCGCCGTCGTCCTTAGTCACAATTATAGAAATAAAAGAAGCCACGGCCATTAGTAGTACTAGCATACTCAGTCAGGCTCTCACAACCGCTTAGAGAACCCCCTGAAACGGGTCCACTAACAGGAAGCCAGTCGCTTGTACCATACAGTGCGAGAGGATAGAGCACAAAGTAGTTGTAGATGAGCACCCGTAAGTCATTTGGGATCCCAAATGCCTCCAGCCAGCAGAGAAACATGAGGAAACGACGGCGATACGAGCGCGTTGGCGAGGGTTGAGAGTGGTAAAAAACATTAATAAAATATTTTAATGAAACTGAGGTGAAACCCATTTCATACCAATTCATCTTCATTCATTGGTATTGACAATACCTTGCAACATAGTGATCATGCCTATACCGAGAGAGGTATGCGGACAATATACACTGGATATGAAATCGTGTTGTGAATGATGGAATTCAATGATACCGTTGTCAATGATAGCATGGTGGCCTACCATTATAGAGTCAAAACCAACATTATCGTCACATTATAGGATAACATTACCGTCACAGATAACGCTCAGCAGAGTAAGGAGATAATATCTCCGAGATATGCAGCAAGTTGCTGCCAGCAACGATGATTGAGATATGCAAAATTAACGAGATATGGCAACCCCTATATTACCTGGTCACGCTCGTCCCAAAATCCACCTCTGCAACAGGCTGCTGTTGGCTGTTCTCAACAACCTACAATGCGCAAATTTTAATTTGCAAACGAACTGTGACAGTTCAACTGTCAAGGTCCGAATAAATAGTAAGACTTCACGTAGAGACTGAAATTCAAACATAATGTCAATCGTGGATTATCCAATTGCTGATTATTACTTGGGATGAACCTAAAGAATCAAACCAAGATTAATTCTATCCCAGTTAGGGGAACTACTAATGGCAATACGCCAAGTGGGCGCATTGACGTTACGCGCAGCGCTGAGCCTCCCTATAAGGACTCGAGTAACCAGTGAGAGCAACCGGGGTACCATGGGTTGACTCCTTTCCTACACACTGCGCATGGGAAACATGACCCATCTTTTCCTTTACTCGTCTGCGATGTACCTTCACTATAACATCCGTATCACGATTACGTCGCACTTCAGTAATCTTTCCTGATGGCCTAACAACCATTCCGAACTCAAATAACTCAAAGCTAGACTCTGTTGATATATATCTAGCACAGACCTCGGACACAACTCGCACTAATCTTGGACTAAAACCGCAGTACGCGAAAGCCGCACGCATGCACAGGAAGTAGCGTCTGCCTACGTCTAGCATCACAAAATCCTCAGTGTCATATTGTTGGAATGGTACTATGGAAACCGAGCATCACGGAGTTCACATGCATCGGGATCAAGCCGGGATTGTTAGCGCGAATTGAGCTGGCAGGGATGTGAATGAGCCCTAGTGAAATTAGACATGCCAACACCCCGGGTGTTGGCACCCGTATAGACGGCAGACCTTGCCCGGCAGGGGGAATCACCTCATACCTAACTGCCTCCGCTCCATTGATGTGACGCAAGGGTGTGAACACTTCTGAAGCCTTGGAACGAGCTTCCTATGTCCACGGCCTAAATGCAGGTGCCCCACCTTTGCTCTCAAGCCAAGCATCTTTACTACTCAAAGACTCTGACTGAGAGTCTTGCTGGTAGTGGCCATCATAATGATAATAATAAGAATTTGAGTCAAGATGACCACAGCTTCGCCTCATGTTTAGGAGCAACTTGCTCTGAGCAAATTGCGCGTATGCTAGAGCCTATTTCGAAAGGCCATCGATCTCATCGCTCGCCATGGAATCTATACAGTGTAGAAGAAAGGAATGGCTAGCAAGCTTCTAAGGAACCGTTTCTTATTAGGAATCTCCTGATTTTGATCGGAGAAGCACTACAGTTTCTGAGATTTTCGACATATTTGATGCACTGCACCTGGATTGGGCTTTCGGCTGGATGAACCCGTACACATTATATTCTGAAATCGTAGTCGCATAGGCTCTGCTCAAAATGCGTTCGTCATGCTTTCTGTCGTTGGTAGCTTGGCGAGTTGCATCCGAAGCATCATACGAGCAAGGTCATCAAATTCGTCGACTATGATGTACAAAAAATGATGGAAACTTGGTTCAAGGATGCCATTATGGCATTACGGCATTGCCATACAGGCAGACCATTCAATAATTTCGGTGGTGGTTGCAGCAGCAGGTTGGATCTAGAGAGTCGGAGGTAGTAACATGATAAGGTAGCTGTCAAGATTGGTTGTACGGGTCTTCTTGAGAGCCGGTTGCGTCGGAATGAGGTTTTGTGAGGAGGGCAGAAGGGTAGCCTACCCTTCTTCTACCCTGGGTGGGAAGCATCAAACATCATTTGAAGGTGAAACACATATTGGTGGGCTTGGTATGAATACTCGTGGAAATGCTAGGTTTCATGTCAAGCAGCCAAGGTCGACTCGCATGCCTTTAGCTCGTCATATTCTGTATCAGAAATGCCCGTATTGAATATGAGCATTGCTGAATATGGCATATTCATAGTAATAGTGGTTGGTCTGATGTCCCCACTGCTTCGGACTTCTTCAATATGTCCTAAATATCGACGGTGGGCTCGAACTCAATTAGAAAATCGATACATCATAGATGACATTCGAGTGAGTACACATACTTCCAATCTCGAGTTCAGTGCTGGCGAGGGGCCCCTCATGGTCAGGCGAGCACTTAGTGGAGGATCTGCTTCGTCATTCTGTCGTCTGTTGTAGAATGTGCAGCGTCTCGTTCCTATGACTACACCGACAGCAGAGTGTTCGCTCGGTGGAGGAGGATTTCGCGTGGCCTTGGTATGCCTGGTCGTCCTTATCGACTTCTTGGGGATGACAATGGCCCTCAATATAATACCCCTCTTGACAGACCCGTCCTCCTCTGCCCATTTGGAAGGCTGTGAGACCATGTCTCGCGGGGCTGCCTATTCAACTTGTATGCTGTCCTATGCGGTGGGAATGACGTTCTCACCAGCGGCTATGGGGAGGCTCTCGGACAAGCTAGGTCGTCGACCGCTGCTCTTGGTTTCGATGGCTATCATCACTCTCGCTTATCTGCTTCAAGCCATTACCAACAGCTTCTGGTGGTTCGTGGTCCTTCGTATTCTCAATGGCTTGGCGGGTGGTGGTCGCCCAGTAGCTATGGCCTATGTGGCGGACACAGTGAGCATCCCTAGCAAGCAGAGGGCCTATCTTGGCTATATGAATATGATACCAGGACTGTGTATGGCAGCACGCCCAGGCGTTGGTGGCCTTCTATCGATTTTAGGGTTGAGAGCTCCTTTCTATGCGACTGCTA
>NW_003204003.1:96933-105144 GCF_000006405.1 Perkinsus marinus ATCC 50983
TGATGGCATAGGTGCCCCACCTGGAGAAATAAATTGTATTGAGGGATATCTTAGAGTAGCGGCATAGCCGCCCCATCTGGAGGAGTAAATTGTACCAAGGCATAGCTCGGGAGCTGTGGCATAGGTGCTCCGCCTGCAGAAATCAATTGTACCGGCATATCTCGAGGTGGTGGCATAGGTGCCCCGGGCGATGACATTGGTCTTGCTGAAAGCGAAATATGGCCGTTTAAAAATTGTGTCGAGGAGAATATCAGAATGCCATCTTCACCACCACCGTGGCGGGGGAAGGACCACCCTGCCCTATGGACTAGGAAGGTGACCCTTGACAACCATCATCAGCACAGTCTGTTGAGGCATCACTGGGTTGCCTCTGTTACGTGTCCCTTTATCGAGGGGAATCTTGCGGTATGCTAGTATAACCTTGCGACGATTCGTTCAAGTTGGTACCAGCTTTGTATCCACCACTCCATGAGAAACATTAGGCGCTTTGTTCGTTTGTGTCGCGTCTGTCCCTTTCTGGTGGTATAGGAGAAAGGTATCTTTCCGCTTAAGCGTAAAGGTCGTAGATACGCTAGAACCGTCCATGAGTTTGTTGTGCGTGCGATTACTGGTGTCGTTGTGGTTCAATTAGGTGGAACTCTTCTTAGTCTTCTTTGACGTTTTCTCTATGGTAGCTGCATCTACAGCCAGTTCGACTTCTGGGGAGAGTGATCCTACTTTGACCCATCGCGTTCTCTGCATTCACGGTCATGCCCAGAGCCCTGAGGGCTTCCATCAAAAGACTGGCGGTATGAGAAGGCCATGCAAGAAGCTGGTTCACTTTGAGTAGGGCATTCATGTCGCGGTGAGGAGCTGTTATCGTCACTGTCTCTCTAGTTTCTTGCAAGGGCCCTATGAGGTCCCTCCGGATGACGTCTTCGCCAGCCATGATCCGGATAGCGAGAAGACCTACACTTGGGTCGATCCCAAGAAGGAGAGCCCGGTAGGCCCATTAGGGAATGCATGGTTTTGAAATGTTCTGACTTCAGGAGAACCTGGGAGAATTTTATGTAGAAGGTATCGCTAAGGCCATGACCCCGGAGACACAGGGTCTGTTCGGCTTTTCCATGGGCTGCCCTGCCATCCTTCTCGCAATGGCTCGGTACCCTGAGGCGTTCGAAAATGTGAGTTATCGTCGCCTTCCAAGTTGCTTGACAACTCTTCCTACTGGTTTTAGGTCAAATTCATCATATTATGTGGTGCATTCTTCCCACAGAACAATTCTGAGCAGGAGGCAGAGATTCGTGCCTGCCCCCTCTGGCCCAAGGTAATGCGACTTCTCTGTTTCTCCGTCTTTTGTTCACTCGCACACTGCCAGGTTCGGGCGATGTTCATCTGTGGCAAGTCAGACCAGGTAGTCGCCGAAGAACGCAGCCTTAGAGTTGCTGAGATGTTCACTGATCCTGTTGTATTTGAACACGCTAAGGGCCACATGGTCCCGTCAGAGGCTCGGAAGGACGTGAAAGCGTTCATTCAGAGTGCTTTGTCTGAGTAGCTTATAGGCGATTTGGACTAAATTTCTGTTTCTAAGTGTACAGTGCTGATGTTGGTGGTGCTGCGTTCCGAAGTGGGCTCATGGGATACCGTCCGTTGTAGTTGCTGCTAAGTTAGATCAATCAGACCATGCCGTCCAAGTCCACAGTGTCATCAACCAGTTCTTCAGAAGGTGGCGAGCATTCGAATAGGCTCTTGTGTGTCCATGGCCATGCCCAGACTCCGGAGCGGTTTAGTAATAAGATCGGGCCCATAAGGCGAAAATGCAAGTCCTTGGTCCAATTCGAGTAATACAGGGTTGAATTCGGGGGGATTGACCTGACTTAGCTCTATGGGTTTAGCGCTGAGTCTGGTAAAGGGCTACCGTAGAGTTTCAGTTTCGTCAAGGGTCCTTATGTGGTTCCCTTGGAAGATCGATTTTCCCACGATTCGGATGATGAGGATCTGCTCACCTGGCGGCAACCCGGGATACCTCGGGGACAAGATAAAGTCAGTGCCATGGAAGCCACGGCGTTGGCCACTCGCCTTGCCGTTTCAGATGGATGTCACTTCGATTGTCGAGGGAATCACTCCCGATACTAAGGGTATATTCGCGTTCTCTCTGGGTTGCGCAGCTGTCCTTGTAGCGATGGCTCAGCATCCTGAGGCCTTTGCTAATGTAGTCACTAGTCTGCTGTGCCGTCTTCTGGGCATGTTTCCCTTGCAGGTCAAGTTTCTTATTTGTGCCAGTGGTAATTTACCGCAGAATCCCACGCTTGTCGAGGAGATAGAAAAGTCCTCGTTAGTGAAGACGGTAGTTGTCTTTCCCCCTTTTTCTTACCATTTGCCTCTCAGATGCCTGTGATGCTGCTGTATGGCAAGAAGGACCAGGTGGTCCCAGAAGACCGGTTCAACACCTTCAAGGCGGTATTCTCCGAACCAGTAGTGATTTATCATGACGGCGGCCATGTAGTGCCTGGCTCCGCTCGTCAAGAGGTTCGTGAATTTATGGAGAAGCACATTTGAACTCCCTCCAACAATTCGCTTTATTGGTGCTGCTTCAGTGGGAGTCTCTGTTCCTCGCATATTGCTGGTTTTGCGTTGTCTCTATTATGGGTGGTTTATTGACTACTGTACTTGATGGTGAAATTTAGGCGTTTCCCATGTCCCGTCGGAATCGTCTTCACCCTAGGCTCCTGCTAGTGGCCCTGGCCTTGGCCGTGGGAGGACCAAGGCTGATGTGGAGCCTGGGCAACACCGTGAAACGAGTGCCCAGTCTTCTTATCCTCCCGATAGTGTGGCCGATGGCCTCCGTCAGCGCCACTGTCGAAGCCTGTCCTGTGATGGCTAGCCTTCTTATTGCCGCGTTGGGATTTTATTTCCTTCAGTGGGTGGTAGGTCTTGTCAGACCACAAACAGTAGCAGCTGTTAAGGGTGGGTCTTGACACGGTTCAGAGATGATTCGGAAGTCTCTCCTTATTGATCAGATGAATTAACCTTTCAACCGGCGCCGCTTTTCCGTCACTTCCAGGTGTGGCGGGTGTTCACATTCCCTCTGGTCCACCCTGATTTCGCCAGTCTCATGGTATCTACTATTCACCTGCTCTTCAGCTTGGACTTAGAATCCACTCCTGACATCGAGCTCCCTGGTGGGGCCAACCTACGGTGTGGCGCGGCGCCCATCTCCGCTGGTTTCTGTTATCCCTTCTGTGGGATCGGCTCCAAACACTTGGCTACGCTTATTGTCCTCGCCACGGCAACATCAGTGCTTGTTGGGTCGTGTGGTCGACTGAGAGACAATTGGAATATCGTCTTCGGTGGCCTCTCCACGGTCTGCTATGCTGTTGACGGTGCCATCATTACTCTCTATGTCCTGCTTGCCGGCGCGGGTGTGACACTACCGCCCGACTCATCCTTTGTTTCCGTCAGGCTGTTCATAGCAGCCCTACAATTATGCATGGACCTAGTCACTTCCGAGCCTCGAAAGTCCTTCCTCGACTTCGGCTCGCTGGCCCATTCTACCGCATTCCTCTGTGGTGTTGCCTATGTCACAGCAGTGACCCCTATGTTAGGCTCCATTAACCACTCATGGTCGGAACGACTCTTCCGGCCGGCACTGACCATCTATCCGCGCTATGTCGTACCCTGTCAAGGGAGCTCAACGAGATGTCTTAATATCCTGCATCCGAGCTTCCAAGTCTCATTGTACAGCGTGCGCGTCTTTTGGTTGATGCTGAGCGTGGGTGTGGTGATGGTCATGGCCTTTGCAATTTCTCGGAGTGTCCCAGGGAAGCCCCAACGTCTACCAGTGATGTCAGAATTAGACCGGCTGATGAGCAGCTACGCGACTGAATCCGGAAGAGTCCCCGCACGATCGAAACGACCTATTATGAAAGAGGAGCCCACGGGGGGTTTGGGAGACATTCTGTGAACGTGTAATCAATTTGTATCATTTCTCTTGGCGATTATTGTTTCGTGTTCGTTAAGTTGAGGAGTTTCCCGCTAGCACGACTTCATCATTGCCCGCTTTTGAACGCAATACACTGCGTACTAGAAATTGAAGGTATAGTATCAGAGAAATATTTCAACGAGGCTGCCAAACATGGTACCGGCAAATACTCTACGTTTCGATAATTCCCACAATAGTCGATGTTATACTACGTTAACGAGGAGTTGCCACATTCACTATCTCTGGAAACTTTCGAAGTGCGTCTGGGAACCTAGACCCCACGCGCGAAAGAGCTTAGTGTGTCCACCGAGGCTGCTGCTGTCCGGTCGACAAGTTATGATTGGTTCGACTCTACTCGAGCGTTATACTGGTGCTAGTAAAATAAATGGGAATTGGCCACAAGTAGTTACGCCGTAGACTCACCATTCACTCCCAGTTAGCTCTAGAGTGGATAACTGGCACCTATCGGGAGTGAATGCGCTCATATTGAAGTACTCAGCGCAACAATAATTCTCCTTGAAAACATCATAGCTCAGCGAAAAAGGGCATCGCGACGACAATTAAATTAATCGCCCTCCAGATCCAGCTCAATGCTTGAGCAAGAGGCCGCCGATCTTCAACGGAGCTAGCAACAGCATCAGTAGAGTCACGGTGAGGACGTAAGAGAAGACCAGGCTGGAGACGATGAGAAGTGTTCGGGGAAGCAACCCAGATGGAAGGACCTAGTGGCGAGTACATCAATGATAATGGCAATGGGAAAATCCTACGAGTCTCCTCCCATTGATGTGCTCATCGAGGTAGTCTTGTACAGCGTTGAAGAGGGAATCACCATAGGATGAGGCCGAGAAGTTGGTGGGCTCGGTGAGAGGCCAAGCGCCCTGAAGGGAAAATATCAACTCGCATCACAGGAAGGAAGACGAGTATTCGACTCACCGAGGCAGCAGAGAGGATAGGCGACGACACGTTGCAGACAGCTGCTCCCAACCTAGTAGAAGCAACGCTACCGATTATTCTGTCGAAGGCGCTGCCCAGGTCGATTTCAGTGAGCCTTCTCTCGCCGTCCCCAGTTGCTTCACATGCTGAAATGCAGAGCAGTAGTTCTAAAGCCTTGGGGCGTGACCCACCTACCTTCAAGACGCGCCTCAAAGTCTTCCATAGTCCGCTCAAGTTCATCCAAAGCGACAATCTTCTGATTTAGTTCACTGTGCACACCCCCGAGATTGTCCGCATGGCTTTGAGACATCGCCTAAGCCAACGCCACCGCATATTATGCGACCTTGAAGAAAACGTCTCCCGTACCTCGACGTGTCTCCCGAGATGAGCTACTTGGGCCTCGAGTGCCTCATTCTGATGATGGCAGGGAAAGACTTCACGACGGCCTATTGTACGCAGTTACCTTCTCCAAGCATTGTGCAAGTTCGGTCTTCCTCGCAACAGCTGACCCTTCCGAGATCTGCCGTGCCGAAGCTACACATGAGCTCTCGACAAGGAGAAAGACCATGAGCCTGCGTAACGAGGAGACGAGCATTAAGACTAGAAGCAACTGTGTAGACCCTCAGGGCGGGAGGCTAACGATGACAGCTTCCGAGTCAATGTGATGACAGCGTAACGAAGCACTCTGGACAAGGCCGGAAACGTCACGGTCGGGCAGCGGCGAATTCTGTGATTGAGTGCCCACCAATGCCTCTCCAACTGAGATAGGCGTTCCACCCCACATCGACAACACAGTCCCATGTAGGTCGGGCCGCGGGGAGGATCTTCTGAACTACAGTGAAGTTGAAGGTGTCGGAGACAGGCCACACAAACCACGAGGCTAGGTAGGCCTCTGCCCATTTACTCGTTGCTGCCTCCTTTGCTCGATAGACGCTTCGACTGACCTCTTCTCCCAGGAGGAGTCGGTGGAACAAAGTAGATAGAAACAGAAAAGATGGTACGGAAATTGGCATGTAGATGAATTGCATAGCGAGAAGTTTACGACCAACCACCCGAAAGGTCGCCTTGGTACCAATGTGCTTGTCCATAGCCTCATAGAACAGCGTCAGAGGAAGGCCGTTGAATATCGGGCCGCACATCGCAACGGCTGCGACCCTTTTCTTGTCTATGTGATCGGAGGCCTTCTCGGCTTTCTGTGCGAACCAGTCACTCAGAGCGAAGAAAAATACGGAGGAGATGGAGTTAGCCAGAATAGGCGATCGCCGATACACTCGTGCTACGGCGGAAGCGACCATTGGGTAGTAAAACTGAACAACACATAGGGTGAGAGATAGCTGACCATACTCGGCAGTGTTAGGAGGCCATGGTGGCATTTGAAGATTCTTTTGCAAGGAAGTCGAAAAACGTTTATGAATAAAGCGAATGGCCACCGATCACAAATCGTTAGAGCCTTCGCTGAGCAACGTGTCTGCAGTGGACCCCCGTCACTAAAGTGTAGGAAAATATGCACATGGTCAACTACATGTGTCGATGAAAAGTTCGAGGAAAACTCTTGTTGGTTCCTGGATACTTCTACCCTTAGCTCGGATATAAATTCTTTTACTTAGTGAGAAACTCCCGGGCCCAGCTGAGAGGACCGAACATATATTTCTCCAACACTGCCTCACTACTACAACGAAACATTCAGTTGCATTATTATACATTCGCCATGCGAACAGGAAATAAAACTTCAGTGATAGAGTGACCACCGATTGCACGCCAGCTCAAATAGGCATTCCAAGCAACCATGACAACCGCGTCCCATGTGGGCCGAGCAGCTGGCATATGCCTTTGCACGAGTGTGAAGTTGAAGGCATCAGAGACGGGCCATATGAACCACGACGTCCAGTACGCCTCCCTCCACCGCAACTTGGTGACGGCCGAAGCCTCGCCACAAGCAACAGTGAGCCTCTCGCCCTTGAGGAAGGCGTTTAGCGACGATGACAGGAAAATGAAGGTGGAGACAGAAAAGGGCATGTAGACGATTTGCATGAAGAATATCTTTCGCGCTGCCACCTTGAGACTGTGACCAGAACCGATAAATCGATCAAGATTCTTGTAGAGCTTGGTGAGGCAAACACCACCGAGGATCGGCCCACAGAGACTGACCGAAAGCAGTCTCACACCGTCAATTTTCTTGTCATTATTCGCATCAGCACGTTGAGCTATAATATCACTGAGAGCATAGCAGACAAAAGACATCGCAGAGTTAGCAAGAACAGGAGATCGAGCGTAGGCCTCCCTTACCCTAGGCATAGAGAACGCTCGAATGCGGGAAGATACTATCATGGTAGAGTGAGAAGGCAATCAAAGAGAACGCAGACGATGACAACAAGCCTTTAAGCTCTTCTAACTACACTGAATTTTCTCGGAGAAACTGCTCCCGAATTAAGTCACAGGTTCATGAGTCGCCGCGGTTGTAGTCCTCAAGAGGCGCTTCAGTCGTGCTCGTGCTACGGCGAGCTGCTTCTTCAGACTGTACTCCACAGCTTGAGAATGCCCACCTACGGCTAGTCTGCTTTCCAGCGATTCAACCTACGAAGGGTCGACAACACCAGAAGGGAGATACTGTACGCACCTCCTTCTCAAGGTTGTCCCTATTGCCGTCAGATTGCTCAGTGCCCTCCTGGGGACCACCTTCGACCATAGGCAGATAACGCTTACGTAAGCAGTTCAGTATAGCAGACGCGCCTTGGCGAATAGTAGCCTGATGTAACAACTACATCAGAGTAGACTCCCTTCTTCCGCTCACTTGTGGAACAGACCTTATAGGGTTGCCCTCCAAAGTAAGGCTCCTCAAGGCTGTAGCCCGACCAAGAGAAGGAGGTAATGTCGCTATGGCGTTGTTGGCGAGCAGGAGAGTTTGCAGACCTACTATTGCGAGGTGGTTGCCCAACGGCTGAGACCGAACCCTGCTCACCAGGTAAGCGGGTCGGGACCAAGTCCGTTGGGATATCTGTGAATCGGTTATTTGACAAGTCTAAGACCTCAAGATGCGGGTGCTCAGGGTCCGGCAGGAAGTCCCAACTGTGCAGACAGCAGTTGCCAGCTCTCAGCTCCCGCAGTTTTGCGCAGCCCGTCAGCAGACTCTTCGGCAGGCTGATGAGCTCCCGGTTACAACTTGCATCAAATTGGACAAGTTGTGGTAGGGAGATTTCCACAGGTAGCTTAGTCAGCTTATTATTGCTGATATCCAGCTCTTGCAGGACCGGGTAATTCAGCGCATCAATAGTCTTCAGGACGTTGTGGCTCATAACAAGACGCAGAAGAGTGTCTAA
>NW_003204003.1:105244-106820 GCF_000006405.1 Perkinsus marinus ATCC 50983
TCCAACGCCACTTTGGTCAGCGAGGGGAGGCGGCCAAGTTCGCTTGGTACTCTCGAGATATCATTGTTGCTCATGTCTAGCGTCTTGAGCTTATCAAGAGCGAACACACCCCCAGGCACGGCCTTCACTTTATTGTTATCTAGTAACAATGTGACGAGAGCAGGAGGTAGAAGAGCAGCTTCAGGGGGCGACTCGAGGGAGTTGTAAGAAAAGGCTAGCGTATGCACCTTCTCCCCAAGGCTTGGCCAATGCACCAGCTTGTTATGACTAAGGTCGACACTGCTAAGTTGGCTACAGCAACGTAGATCGGAAATGACGGTGAGGCTGTTCTTCGAGAGGTCAAGCTCCTCGAGGAAACCGAGGCCGCCCCCGACACCTCGGATTGACACAAGTTCATTGCTGCTCGCAAGCAAGACTCTGAGCTGAGTGGGTAGAGGCTCATCGAGGTTCACCAGACGGTTGTGGTCGATGGATAGAGCTTGCAGATTAGGGAGGGCATCTGCAAAGCCTCGCGGTAGTTCACACAAGTTGTTGTGTGAAAGCCGCAGTTCAACAAGAGAGCTCGGAGATTCGGAAGTCGGGAAAATTGTGAGCTTGTTCCGAATCAGAAGTAGAGATTTTAATTTCGCCAAGCCCAACAAGGCGATGGGCAGCGACTCGAGACGATTGTCGTTGGCGTTAAAGCTTCGACAGTCGGATAGGTGCTCGAAGAGGCCTGTGGGTATCTCGCGAATTTCGTTACCGGAAATGTCGACCTTCTCTATACTGTTGCACTGCCACCAACTCACACCGTCTAGTGTGAAAGTGTCCAACTTCTCCAGCTGTTGTGGAACCTGATAACAGCATTCACAGAATTCACAGAAAAACGTGGGCGAAGGAATCAGTTGAATTCAAAAGCTCACCAAAGGCACCGGAGTTAATCGCGACTGACGTAAAAAGTCTACAGGAAGCTGTCGAGGCTCTAGTGAGAAATGCCTATTCTACTTATCGGTCATTTCCTTGGAAACGAAAACTTACTGTGGTTAGCCCCGCACTCGCAAGATTCAAAGATCCGCTTGCGAAGGCTCTCTTCAAAGCCGCCTCTATTGTAGCCTCATAGCATCGATCCTGCGCTGGAGGGATGGAAGGCTGAGACACCATAGGGAGAATGATACTGCGCTCCGCTTATATGTGTCATGCTACCGTAACAACTGCCCCTTTTCCCACAGGTCGAAACCGCCAGAGTTGGGGCGCGCGCTAAAATCAGACCAATTTCGAATTTTCGGTTCAGCTGGCACAGAGAAGTCAATCGGTAAGTATCTTAACTTTCCTCGCACAAACCTCATCCCATGGGAGTGCGCGAGGTGAGCGCACCTTCTGTCTGACAATTACCACTTATGACGTGCGCGACTGTGCTGTGACTCAACGACAATTGTGAACCACCTGCAGGGACGTCGTTTCAATGATAACAAAGCTGGTTTATTCTTTCAACTTAAAAGTTTCGAGTCGTCCCGTGACCAGTATTCCCTTTGAGTGTCCGACGCTGAGTCGTGCTTGTGTTAAAGAGTGATCAATGGGAACAAGTTTAAGGAACCTC
>NW_003204003.1:106920-110141 GCF_000006405.1 Perkinsus marinus ATCC 50983
TGGATGATGGTTAGAGGCGTATTGGAGAGCAGTCTGACTCTATTCTGGACGTAGTGTTCCTGGTCCTTCCCAGTAGCAGCTGATCGTTCAGGTATGTTGTCATTGCCGCTGTGTGTTATGTCTTTGGTATAGCATGTACTCATTTCATTGGGAGATGGGAGGGCAACCTGTGAGGGTGTTGTGGTGGTGCCCTCTGAATAGGGTCCAATATTCGGACAAACAGATTTAGGGTCATGCACGGCTCGTTGTTCTGAGCAGTGCGGAGTGCTCGGAATAGCAAATATAGTCTGCAACCTTATTCATGTCATGTGCCGCTTCTATTTATTGTTCCTGTTGCCACAGAGAGCATAATCAAGGCTTATTCGTGCTGCTTCCTCCTCACTCTGACAAGCTGGGCATGTTGATTGCTGCCGCCTGAGCAACTCTTCCTCCATCGCCAACGTTTGTCAGGAACAACGAAGAAGTCCAATCCTTATTCGGGGATGTCCCCTTGTCCATGTTTACATTATTTCAAGTATGTTCTCTCCTGCCTCGCCCTGCTTCTCCTCCTATGTAGATTATGACGCTAGACTCCTGGACGGGAATTGTTCGTCCACTCATGGTGCAGCAGCCGATGATCGAGTGGCTCTTCCTCATCTTCATCTCCATCGCTTATTTCGTCCTTATGAATCTCATCACAGCAGTTATAGTCGAGCACGCCTTCAGCATAGCCAAGGAGGATGATGAGCACCACGTAGGGTGATGGGACGCCATCTCTGGTGGTTGTCGTGAAGCCTTAGGCTATCGAGGTGGAGAGGAACAGAGCGAGAGAGGCTGCTGAGCTCGGGGATCTATTCACAGAGTTGGACACTGATGGCAGCGGCGAGGTAGATGGGAAAGATTTTCCCTTCATTTCATTGGGATCCTAGACTCCGATAACATCTTTGATTGGCTAGAGTGCTGGTCTGTGTGTAAACCCAGAGGACCAGCGTGGAATTATCAAACACTGAGCCATGGTTGCTAAGATATGACAGCCAAAGATTAGAGCTACACTCTATCTCACATTTCGAGGGATCCTGTGGTGCTCTCGATGAGTTTCATTCACTACCAGTTACTTGTTGCTATTACGGTTCGAGTTGCCTGATAGCAAATGGCGCTGTATGTGTCTTATTCGTTCACAGCTGAGTCGCGAGGAGTTCGAGGAAGCTCTGCGGGGCCGCCGCGTTGTCCATAAGTTAGCCTTGCTGGATGTGGATGCGCATGAGCTCCAGGAGGTGTGGCATATGTTGGCCAAGGGTGAGCCTCCTCGACTCGAGTCCTCGACTAGAGTGTTGGTTGCAGGTGATGGTAGTTTGTCGGTGGAAGAGTTCATCATGGGGATGAGGAAGATGCGTGGGGAAGCCCAAAGCAAAGATGTCCTCCTATGCTTGAATCACTTGAGGCGCTTGGAAACCAAAGTTGACAGGATTGTACCGCTCGTCCTCCGACTCTTCAGCTCGTATGAGGTTGTTGTTGTTCTCCTTCTAGATGGCAGCAATCGATGGTATTGATGAGCTCGTAGGCCAACTGACAGAGGGCAAGCTGCCAGCAGTAGCACTGGGGTGTATGTGAGCTCGATGGTAGGCGCTCGATGCCAGGTGACACAGCGCACTAGGCAGCTCAGTCGTACGATAGCTCGGGTCTCGGCAACGCTGGAGTATTCCGCTGAGTCGCTCGATGGACTCACGTTGAGTATTGAGAAGAGTAGTAGGGCCTACCAGGTAGCCTTCTTCTACTGCTGCTGTTGTTGCCAACAGGGAATTATCTCGAGGCACACGATAGTGATGACGAGGCTGACTTCTCCACAACATGATGCATACCACTCGACGGGGAGGAAGGCTGTGGGATGACAGTACTCAACTGTGACCATGACTATTGACCAAGGCTCCTGTTGTTTCATGGGCTCGAGTTACTACATGGGTGGGACGAATCCGCTATAACGTGCAGCTCATGGGACCCACGTAGTTGGTGCCGGCACTCCTATGAAGATGTGGTTATTCCCGTTGTGAATGTTGGTGAGTCAACTGGTGCGGGTGTTACTACTAGCAGATAAACCGCCTCAGAATCGCTCGTTATCTCTCTGCGTCGTTCCTCTCCAGCTTCCTTGTCTTTGGGCCTTCGCGCATTATCAACGTCTTGTTCGGTGACCATCCTATTCAAAGAAATCATTTCGAGTCGAGTCGAGCTTTTCGAGGGCCGTTGGCTGACACCAAACATGATGGACGGTGTGACAGACCTCAGCACGGCCACCTTGGAGCACAGGCAGAGTCCGTGAATTGTGGTCGGGGGCCTTAGGCTTTGGCCAGCACGGGCGAGCGAAATTTTACCTTGGAGTCTGGGCTTGTCCATGGTCTCGTCTACTCCTCCTCGCCTGTGTGGAGACAAGGCCTAGGCGTTGTTCTACCTATAGGGTCTGTCTACTCGCGCTGTCTTACCCTTGTTCCCATTTCTGGTTAGTTACCAGGGTCATGCTCATTAGACTACTACGTTGTACCAATGCCGATCTCCCGCGCACTGTCCCTCATCTTGTGCCCGCAGTTTGTCAGGGGCGCTTTGGATGTGAGCTGGCCCCAACATAGTCTGTGTTCTCGACACCTTGTCACAGTGTGGGAATATACGCATATGGTCAACTACATGTGTTGCTAGCAATATAGAAATTTTGAGAATTATGGTTGCTTTTTGTATACTTATACCCAAAATCGTGTGAATTTTTCATAAGATAGTGAGGAAACCTACGAGCTCAGTTGAGGAAACCAAACATATATTCCAACACTGCCTCGTCAGGTGACCACCGTGAGTGAGCGAGGTGCCGGCGATAACAACTACTGTAGAGTTGATGCCGGGGAGACTGGTAGCGCCTCCTTCTCCTGGCAGGGGGGTAACACTCCAGCTGAGTGGGGGAAAAATATGAAAGGTGGAAGTGTTATCGTCACCAACCTCATCTGTGAAGGAGAGAACGTCTGGTCACAAGAGTAAGCACTGCCCATTTCGCCCACGAAGGTGCTGTCGTATTCTGCGTGTCGCCTATGCTCACCTTGAGCACTATTTCGTCTTGCTGCCAGTCTCAGAGGCCAGCGACAGACTGTTCCATTACGATCTCAGTTTTGAACCCCAAATTTGCGGGTCTTTGTTGTTGTTATTGTTGGTTAGGAGTCTGTCTCGTGAGGGCATGCTTCTCTCCTGATCTGATCCCTGTTGTTCTC
>NW_003204003.1:110241-114087 GCF_000006405.1 Perkinsus marinus ATCC 50983
TTATGGGCATTGGCACGGTGTCGGCAAGCAGGACTAGTGGTCCCTCTGCGTGGGGTCAAGATGAAGCCGTTGAAGCAGCGAACGTCGCAGAATGTTGCCAACTACTTGTGGAGTTTGTGCGTCCTGGAGTTGCCCTGTCCTGATCAGTTGGAGCTCATTGATCTCATCACAATTGCTTTCACCACGCGTGAGTGCTGTAACGTTGTGTGGGCTCTCGCTCACTGGCCTGAGGCTGCTGACCTTGCCTGGAGCCTACTACCGAGGATAATAGAAGAGTCAGCCCAACTGAGTCCATTAGACATAGCTAGCCTTAGTAAAGCTGTTGCCATGGCCGTGGCCGACTCTGGTGCGGAGTCGCTCAATCGTCCAATGCATGTATGTTTCTGAATCCACCGTATACAGTTGCGTTCCAACAGTAATGATGAATCGGCGCTTGGCAGAAAGGTTGGATAGGATGTGCTATGTGCGTCAAAGTCGGCTCGACTCGAGAATCGATGATCGGGTAACCCTACTGCGACAACACAAGACGCTTTATAGTGGGGAAATTGAGTTTATTGTTATCACACTGACGATCACTGTTTGGCCTTCTTCTTGTCGGGATTGGATTCCATCTCCATCTCCTCATCGACGATCTCCTCAATAGACCCATCAGGCACCTTGTCCTTCTGGTAGATCACAATGTATGCTATTTGGGTATCGGCTCGGCCACCGACCAACTGGTCCACGACGTACCTACAATGGTCCAGCTCCGGTATCAGCAGTCTCGAGTACTGCTACTTCCAATCATGCTGAGTAACCTTGTCATCATTAAATCTAACCCATTGGTCCTCCTTGAACACGTCACCATCGGCCTCCTTGAACCTAGAGGCCCCCAGTACTCTCAGCAGTATAGAGGCACGTAGCATTACTTAGCCCAGCCCATATAGTGTCCACCCTCAGCCGATCGTCCCTCATGGGAGACTATTGATACACACCTGTAGTTGCCGGTGGGTATCTATCACAGTAACCATCACAGCGGTAAGCAAGATCCTTCTCTCACCTGTGCCACGCTCGAGTCCTCCTCAGTGGCGTCCATCTCGACATCGCTGTCCTTCCTATTAGCCTCTTTAGCTTGGATCCTCTTCCGTTCCTGCTCGTCCATGTAAACCCTGAAGTTGTGCATCACGAAACTCCTCATCGCCAGTGCTACTACCTTCTGCGTTGTCGTCCACGAGTGAGCTGCTTCCGCACATCTTCCGTGCAGAAGTCGTACACGTCTAGCACTTGCGGGAAGTGACCTTTCGAGTGATCTTGGTCCTAGTAGCATGAGTGCCTACAGAGACCACTGAAGGCGGCTCGCCACGAGATGTGGAGCCTACCAGCTGAGGTGCTCTCTCCCTTCCACTGGAACCTGGCGAACTCTACTATAAGGTACTCCGGAAGGGAGTCCATGGCCGAGGACTTCTCGAACTCAGCGTCGCGACCGAGGACCTGTAGATCCTCAGAGGTCCTCTTTCACCAACAGGCAGCTTACCGAAGCTTGCTTGGTGATAGTCTCCTTCAGACTGAGCTGAACTCCCTGGTAGAGGTGCCCTACGGGGTCAGTAGGAGTGCCCATGTGGCACAACAACACTCGATGACGCTCCTCCGAGACAGACTCCGGCTCTGCCTCAGCCTCCAGGCACCTAGTAGTAGCAGTAGCATCAGGTCTTTGTGAAGCACATGGTCCTATTACCGCATGCGAGTCTTCATTGTGAAGCCAAACAAATCATCGATAACATTACTGTGAGGCGTCTTGACCGTGTCAGAGAGGTTGAGCATGAGAGCCCGGAGGAACTCGTCGGCATCCTGCTGTTGGGGAATACCTAGCACGCGGTAGTGTTGCCACGACCACGACAACGACGACCGGCCCAAGTACCTCCTTGCGTTGTCTTTCCGAAGGTCTCGGGATACATAACTCGAAGGAGCATAAATAAGCTGGCGGGCTCGACTGCATCAGCCTTAGTGCCGAGGTCCTTGAAGGTCTGGTGTATCAAGGCGCTCAGGCTCCTCTCCTGGTTGCTGCCTTCACTATGAGCACTACTGTCGTAGCTGAGTACACAACTATACTGAGGAGCCTACTAATCCCTTTGCTACTACTTCAACAGTGCCTGTCGTAGAGGAGGAACTGCATATAGGGCCTGTAAGGTGGCGTTCATATAGCAGGAGTTGCCCAGATTCACCAACCCAATAGGTAGAGTCTCGACCTCCCTTTCCTGAGGTAACGTAAAAACATCAGACTACTCATAGGGATTCTCGATTAGCGTAGTGAAGCACGGCAAGGCAGATTGACCACATGCTGGTGCCTTGCCGAAGGGGCGAATCAAACTGAAGTACCTTGAGAACCTTCCTCCTTTCCTCGTCCGACAGGTCCTCTACGAAGACGGTGCTCGCGGTCGGGGCTTTCAATTGCTGAGCCACGGCAGTCCCTGAGGGGGGCGATCCAAGATGATATTGCCACTATAGAGCGGAGGAGGAGGCCGACCTAATAGAGTGATCTTCTGATTAGGCTTGGTGATCTTCTTGCTGAGGTCATCGCTGTCCTTGAGCAGGCCGCCTGGTAGGCCCATGATCTTCTGCTTGTCATGCGGCACACTCGTGAGGTTCTCCAGCTGAGTCTGAATAGGCGAATCCACGCTGACGGTAAAACCTCTCGAGCATAAGGAGGCGACGCAGGTTCAATTCCATCTCGAATGCACCATGGCTTGCGTGGAATACTACCTTTAAAACAGCCACGGACTCCGCAGTGTTGACCTCAATATTATAGGTGGCCTTCCCCCACTTAACGACGACAGGGATATTAGTCGACATTGCTTAATCAACAAAGTAAACTGCGGAAGGAATCCTCTCCTGTGGTACTGTGACGATTATGTATGGGTAAAGTCTTCTGGCGCACGGACGATTATAAGCGTGGTAATCGTTCATACGAACGGAATTTCTCGCCCACATTAACAATCGTTGAAGCAATTATTATTGTCGTCAGGTAGATCATTAGATCTCCATGGCTGGAGGTAGCACCCTACATATCGTCAGCTCTGCTGCTGCTAAGCACCAGCGGCCTGTAGTAGCCTTCGACCTTGATGAGGTCCTTGGGCAGTACTTGGCCACTTACACTAAGTGGCACAATAGGGTCTACGGCACGCACTTGAGGGTCTCAGACTTCTTCACGTACCGCTTCTGGGAGGTTCAAGGAGGTACTACTATCCTTAACCGTGCTAATGGATAGCTGACTCGACCATCTCTACCAAAGAATTTCGGCACTCTGGAAATTGCGCTCGAACGACCACTCTGGTTGTGAATCAGGTACGGCTCAAGAGGCTATAGAGAAGTGTTATATCTTCCATGAGTCTCCCGAGTTCAAATCTGGCATCCCCCTCGTGCCGGGTGCTCAGGAATACGTCCGAAAAATCACCAACTTCGCTGAAGTGCATATAGTTACTTCTAGACAGGAGGTAGTAGGCCCTGGCTCGGGCGATGGCATCGCCAACGGTGTTTGGTCTGCTCAGCAAATTCGACAAGACACCTACGACTGGGTTTTCGCCAACTTTGGCATTCCTTCAAATCGGGTCCATCTAGGCAACCATTTCGGCCTATCTGGAAAGAAGACTTCCAAGGCTGATATGTGCAAAGTAACGAATCGTTCTGATCCAGTCGTCCTTGCTATTTCTTGGTAGGCCATAGGCGCTACCTTATTGATCGACGATAACCCCATGTACATCAATGATGCCCTTAGCCATGGATTCGGGGGCATCCTTTACGACTACGACCATGGGTAGTCGAGGGCACCGTCCTGATGGTGTAGATTGTTGGTGGTGTGGTAGGTACGGT